>NW_010157664.1:14639-60570 GCF_000695765.1 Mesitornis unicolor
GCTTTGAAGTGTCAGAGATTTTATTTTTTCACGATTTTTTAAAATTATTGTTAGCTGGAATAGTAACATTTAACATTTATTTTCTTAAATATATGCAAATTGCAGCAGAAAGAAGTACCTTGTGCTAATGGACCAGACCTATCAGCTCCTAAGACATGAGAAATACATGAACATGTAGCTAATCACATTGTTATCCCTTGTGTGAGTGGGTCAAAGGAAGAAAAAAATCAAATGAGTGGCAGTTCTTACTTAGTGAAGAATGTACTCAGAATAGCAAGGTGCTATAATATGCTACAGTGGAATATATAACAAGGTACATAGAGGAATATTTATACGGCATTTTCTCAAACAATGGAAGATGTCTTTCTCAAGTTTAGGCTCTGACAAGGAACCTGCATGAAAGTTTACCTCAGACTACATTCAATGTCTCACTAAAGTCAACCTTTTCTAGTCATAGTATTTGGGTGCTTTCATGAAGCAGGGCATAAAGACATTGCCTTCACTAAATTTCTCCAAGATTTTTCTTTTAAAATAAAAAAGAAAAATTACATTAATGAAATATTCAACCCAGAATCTTACTGCAGTTTCAGATTGTAATAAAGGTACTTGGTTTTAATAAAGATAGTAAAGCTTTTGTAGTTCTATAAGATTTCAATTATAAATTAACATTAAATGGAATGTTAAAGTTTGAGTAGGTTATGTCCTTTGAACTTAATGGCCAAGATCCTTGGCTGCTGCTAAGGAACACACAAGCCAACTCAGGTGAAGAATATTCAAGGATGCCTCTCAGCATTGTTTACCAAACTGCTTCTCCATACAGGACATGGAACCTGGAAAACTGCTGTAAAATATGGCTTCTAACTGCAGTTACAATATTTGCAGCTGAAAGATGAGTGGAGGTTGATGACCAAATCTCTTAGTTTCTGTTGTGGGAGTAACTTCATAAATTACTGCTAGGAGATACCCATAATCTCAAGAAATCATGTTAGCAGGTGAAATTAATCAGCACTCATGCTATTCTGGCTCCTTCATGCTATTGAGTGATTAATTTTTTTTTTTTTAATGCTGCCTCTAAAATTTCCTTGCATGAGTTTTCACGTGTAGTCAGTTTCTTTATGGCAGCATAAGGCTGTGAATGATTGGGTCACGCATCTTTTTAGAGGAGAAACACATAAAGAAATAATGCTTATCACCAGAATTACATAAAAGGAAATAAACGTTCAGATTCTCCACTTATTTTCATTTATTTCCTCACGTATCTTATGTTTAAGAGACCTTTGTTAGGCTTTGGTATTAGCTTAAAAAAAGATATTAGATCACTAATACTGTCTTATGTACATTACAAAATATATCCCCCAATCTCCCACTTTTTTCCCTCTTTTCCTCCTCCTGAGTAATTGTGTGGTTGATTTGTTCAAAGGAAAGTTCATGGGAACCAGTAAAATGTGTACATACGGTATTACACAGATGAATGTACTGGAGTCAGAACTACTTCCATTCCTCACATGTTATAGTGCAATTTGCTGTCAGCTTGAAGTTATTAGCATTTTTAAAATACATTATCTAGACAAAAAAATCCTATCTACCAATGTTGGTAATTGTATATAGTTTTTAATGACAATTTATTTCTCAAATTTTTCTTTCAAAATCCAGGAAAGTGAATGGCTCTGTTAAACCCTTAAACTGGCTATTTCTTTTTATTTTTGCATTTTCACCAAGGAAGTAGGAGATTTTGATCCTAATTCTTGCATGAACCAAATACATGACATAAAGCTGTCTGAAACCTGTTTGGATTTTGCAAATCCATTATGGAAACAGTGTCCCCTATCTTGTCCCCTCGTTTTTGATGATACTTTTTACAGCATGACTTAGGTACTGAAACTCAGGCTTTTCTCTGGGAGCAACATGAGTGCATGCCCCCTGCAAAGGAACCTCTGTAGCACTGAGTAACTCTAATCAGAAATCAGGATAGTGACAGAAGCCTCACACTGTGTTCACTTTGGGGAAATTTTGAAGAGTGCTGGTAAGGTGATGGCACATCCTTTTCACCTCTGTCTTACCCTATCCTTTCACTCATTTCCACACACAGGTTCTTGATGTCAGAGAAGATGCCCCCATAGATCCACACTTGGAGCAAGTTGCATCAGAAATGGCTGCTCTGTGCTTCCATAGGAGGCAGCGTCTTTGTGTAAGAAGCTTCTCTGTTCAGCAAGGGAGCACTGTCCATAGTTTACTTCAGCATGGAATTGAAATGCAAGTTTTGCCTTCCCAAAGATGCTTACCACTCTTCTGGTATGTCAACATGAATCTTCATTGGGTGTTTTCTGGTTTTACTTGTTTTGTTTCTCTACCATGAGGAACACTGTGATAAAGGTTTAAAAGTATTTATGATTGTGTAACTTTTTATGAAAGTGTAACATTCTCTGTTATCACCATCTGTTATTGAAAAAAATCTGAAAGTACATACTGTTTCCTGTAGTTCAGGTGATAGGAAAGTCTTCCACTGACACTGTACAGATGACTAGAAGGAAAAATGCATTGCAGAATTCATTCTGAGGACAATTGGAAAAATGGGGCTCTGGTACATTTAGAAATGGCGGATCCTGAGGAAGTAGTTCTATAGATCAGGTACAACGTTGGTGTGTTTTTTCTTGTGAAAAAAACCCTCATATTTTATGAAGGGATTTTTCCATCCAGAAATATCTATAAGCCTTTGTCTTCTGCTTGAAGAATAGGTTTGTAGTATGCTATATCTTCAAATACTTGGTGCTTACAATGCTGAGAAGAGGTACATTTACCGGAAATTTTACCAATGGTCCACTGAGGGCTTGATCCTCTTGTTCTGCGTAAGCCCTTTGATTTTCCTAGCCTTGATGCCACATCAGTCTGCACAAGAAGTGCAGCACTTAGGAGAGTCCAGTAGTGCTTCCATTGAAGCTAAAACTGGGGTTTTTCTTCCTATCAATATTAGAGTAAAATCCTAAATACTGAAGCAGTATTTGAAAACAATGAATTATCCATTCCTATTTTGGTTCAGAAAGTAACTTGTATGGTTTTATGCTTCAATCTATTATGTTCAGAATATGAATTTTGCAGTTTATTGCCAGTGTACTTTAGCCATACATTTTTCTCAGTGACAGGTAAAGCCCTAACATTTCAGAGATCTGCTGTGTGTCTAGTACAAGGTACATACACATCGACTCATTGTCATGGCCATTTCCAACCTGTAGGAAGTCTTTAACTTTCTTGCACACACACACTTTATGTAAGCTATAGATTATCCAACACAAAGCCCATATGTGCAAGTGTCTCAGGACAGGCTTTCTAACCTTTCTATAAGGCTCTTTGGGGGCTAATATCGGGTGTTTGCTCTCCTTGCTTTGAAGTCTGTGCTTAGGGCCTTTACAGCCCCTGTCTCTGCGTAACTGCTGCCTCGCTCAGGAAGAGAGAGCAGACACTGCTTTTCAGGTTTTTAGTACGTAAGTCTTTATGTGAGGTCCGCACTTCAGCACATAAGTCTTTGTGCAGTGAAGTCTTAATGTCCTGAATTAGGTGTAATGACTTCAGGAAGTAACTCTGTATGCACTTAGGCAGTGAAGCCTGACCAGTGCCTGAAGATGTATGGGCTGAATTGAAACCTCTGGGGAGATGTTAGACCTCTGAACAACCAAGTGTTTCCATTAATCAGACCATGGCTAATTGAGGTATGATTACCTTGAAACATGCAAACTGTACAGCAATAGAGGAAAATCTGATATGGAGTCTCTGAAAGATAGATGTCATGTGTGCCATTTCAAATGCCTAGCCAAATCCCAAAATCAGTAGCAAATTTTAAAGAACCAGATTTCACACTCTCCTTAGTCACAATCAAACATTATGCACAGAATCACATCTGCTGACTATTGATTTTTTTTTAATCTGCTTAGCTGATGAAATTAGGGCTGTGTTATGTAAATAGGACAAATGACAAACTATAGCCTGCTAGAAGCTGGCTGTACCTTTTCCATGGATAAATAAAGAGAGAGGTTTTGATAATGCTGGAATGACAACAAAATAAAACCAGTATTTTATTTATTAACAGAGCAAGTAGTGCTACAGGCATCATTGAATGTTTTATAAGGAAAGTGAATCTGGAGGTTATGTGAATTTTAATGTCCTGCATAGACTGAAGGTCATAAACTACTAAATGTTTTCTAAGTTGGTTATCTAGTTGTTTTATGCAGATTGTAACAAACATTTGAATATCCTTAGGGGCAAACATTAAATGTACTGTCAGCTCCCAAATATTTTCTTTTTAATTTTTGTTTTATTTTGACTGGTGGAAAGGTGGGGGGCTTTGAGGATTGTTTCTGCTACATAGCATTGTCTTTCAAATCTGATCTCTGGATATTAAATGGCTGGTTTCACTCACTCTAATATTTTTGGTGTACTAAACAGTTACTGAAGCTTTCTAAAACCACTACATGCATCATAGAGATATTTAGGATCATAAATTAAATGGCTCTGAAAAGAAATAGTGATATAATTTGCAGCTTTCCCAATTCAGTTTTAAAGTAGTTACAAAATTTCTTTAAAGGTTTGTTTTTATGCCTTCCAGCTCAATAAAAACTTTGCAACTGAGACCAATGGGTGTAGCATCCAGCCATTAAATGTATGTCTACTATAGTGAATTTAAAAACATATAGTATCTCATTATTGTTAGTTACTGATAAGCCTCAAATATATAACTTTTTTTAGCTTTTTTTCGCCACCCCTCTGAATTTGCATGTGTTCTTAAAACAAAGAATCTCAGGTACAGGGAATAGCAAATATATATGCACACATATTTCTATTACTATATTGTATATCCTGCCTTCTAAGTTAAAAAACAGGAATGTTACTTTTGCTCTGCTTTGAATTTTCTACCACTAATGAAAACAGACAGTTATAAATACTGTGTCCTTTGAATCATTAGTAAGTTTGGTTTTAGTGCTCGTCAGACGATCTTGTTAAAAGACTAAAGTCAAATTGTCCTTTTTGTGCTAGGCTTGTTTTCTATAAATTGCCAGAAAACAATTTATTGAGTCTGTCTTTCTTCTGGTAATTGATTATGCGGATATTATTTATCGTACTGCTGCAAGCACATCTTTGCATAAATTGGATGTGCTTTATCATTCTGTGTTACATTCTATTTACAAATGCTCTGTTTTGTGCTCATCATTGATGACTTTATTCCATGGTAAACTCATCTTCATTAGAAGGGCTTAAGCATTAGTGTTCATTTATCAGCAAGGGAATTTGGAGAAAAGCCTCACCATGTTTACCATCTTTAGCAAATTATTTTCCCCAACAAATACACTTTCACGTACTATAGTTGTTTTTCTCCATATGAAAATCCAATGAACAGAAGGAATTATTTTCTTCTTAGCACCCCCATCCTGTAGGTATTTCTTTTACCTGCTATTAAAATTTGCAAGGGATTTCAGTTTTACTGTTTAAATAAAAGATCTGATTCAGTAAGGAGGTGGATCACACCTGGCATTTTCTTGAGTCTTAATATCTGTGTTCATCAGGTCATCCCTGTTAAAAGAAGTAAGTTTCCAGACTAGCAATTTACTTGGTTAAAGGAAGGGTTGACTGGGTATCTACACTGTTCATTGTCCTTTCCCTAGTCATGAATACTCCCCACGCATGATGTTTCAGAATTTGACTGAGGCCAGGATATGCATTCACTAATATGATTCATTTTCAGGCATGGAAAAGCCTTTTCTCTTTATAGCTTTTTTCCTTCATAGCTAAGAAAGTAGTATTTTGTGATTGCTTTAGTGAGATGTAATTACAGTAATTCATCTGCAGTCAGAAAATTTCAGGTTTGAAAATCTCATCTGTGATTGCACAAGCATAAATGTTATGTTAAAACATAAAAGCTGATATTAGTGCAAATAAGGACTCAACTTCCTGTGGAGTTTGAGGCATTTCCTACTTCCACTGGAATCAGCAGGCTGTGAAAATGCTTGTAAATTCACAGACTCAAGACCCAGAATGCATATCTCAAAGCATAGCCCTCTCTTGCTGCTTTCTGCATGATAATGTAGGGCCCAGCTGCAATTATTTTTGCTTTAGAAAGACTTTGCAATGCCAGCACAATCCTCATTCTTTACCCAGTACCAAGAAATCTGATGAAAAGTAACAGGAAAATTAATGTGTCATCTGTTATGTTGAAGCATTGCTACTATTTTCAGCTGTGTGACATGTGCTGTATGGAAGCAGTGAGAAGGAAATGGATCTCCCTAGCCTGATCATTCAAGCTTGATGTGCACACATGCATGTATGAGATAAGGAGGTCTTGGTTTTAGACATCTATCATCAGAAGATAATAGAGTACCCATCTAGTGCACTATCCCTGAGCTTCTTCAGCAGAGATATCTTGTGACAAAACGGTTGAAAGCACAAGACTATTCCTTATACTATTGTTGCTAGTACAAGCTCATCATTACTGGCATCCTCAGAGATGCCTATATTATTAGACAGCAGGAAAAGTGAGAGCGAAGCTGCACAGTCCAGTGTGTAAGTACTTACATGGCATATAGGACACCTGGATTGCATAGTCCACACCACATTAGGAAGAAGAGGAGTTGAAGAAAGGTGTCCTGTCCTATTACTATATTCCACTTTGTTATTTTGTTGTTGTTGTTGCTATAATGGAGTAGATCTCTCAAGGTCTCCTTTCCTTTTTGTTTATTATTTCTACTTGAGTCCTTTGAGAATAGAATAGAATAGAATAGAATAGAATAGAATAGAATAGAATAGAATAGAATAGAATAGAATAGAATAGAATAGAATAGAATAGAATAGAATAGAATAGAATAGAATAGAATAGAATAGAATAGAATAGAATAGAATAGAATAGAATAGAATAGAATAGAATAGAATAGAATAGAATAGAATAGAATAGAATAGAATAGAATAGAATAGAATAGAATAGAATGGGATGGGTTGGGTTGGGTTGGGTTGGGTTGGGTTGGGTTGGAAGGGACCTTACCTATCATCTAGTCCAACCCCCCTGCCATGGGCAGGGACCTCCCACCAGACCAGGTTGCTCAAAGCCCCATCCAACCTGGCCTTGAACACTTCTGGGGGAGGGGGGCATCCACAACTTCCCCAGGCAACCAGTTCCAGAATCTCACCACCCTCACAGTAAAGAATTTCTTCCTAATGTCTAGCCTAAATCTACCCTCTTCCAGTTTAAAACCATTACCCCTCATTCTATTGCTACCTGCCCTTGTAAAAAGTCCCTCCCCAGATTTCCTGTAGGACCTTTTCAGAAACTGGAAGACTGCAATAAGGTCTTCTTGGAGCCTTCTCTTCTCCAGCCTCAACTCTCTCAGATGGTCCTGCTGGGGAGGTTCTCCAGCCCTCTGATCAGCTTTGTGATCCTCCTCTGAACTCACTCCAACAGCTCAATATCCTTCTTATATTGGGAGCCCCAGAACTGGACCCAGTACTCCAGGTGGGGTCTCACGAGAGCAGAACAGAGGGGCAGAATCACCTCCCTCGCCCTGCTGGCCACAGTTCTTTTGATGCAGCCCAGGATGCAGTTGGCCTTCTGGGCTGCAAGTCACATTGCCGGCTCACGTTGAGTTTTTCATCAACTGACACCACAAAGTCCTTCTCCTTGGGTCTGCTCTCGAGCCATTCTCTGCCCAGCCTGTATTTGTGCTTGGGATTGCCCCTACCCAGGTGCAGGACCTTGCACTCAGCCTTGTTGAACTTCATGAGGTTGGCATGGGCTCACCTCTCCAGTCTGTCCACGTCCCTGTGGATAGCATTCAGAGCGTCAACCGCACCACACAGCTTGGTGTCATCTGCAAATTTGCTGAGTTCCAAACTCGATTCCACTGTCCATGTTGCCTCAAAGATGTTAAACAGTACCAGTGACTGATATGAATGTCTGATGAATGTCTAATGGCAATAGGCTTTGCTCTGTAGCAAGTGGTTATGTTACTTACCTAGCTTTGAATAAGAAGGTTTGAGCTGTAGTGTCTTCTCTGACATTTTCTATATTCAGATGAGTCACCGCTTGGTTTGCTGGTTTGTGAAGTTGCCTTTGGGGGTGCTAATTCAACATGTGCATTGGATATGGAACTATTCAAAATTTCTTCTTTACAGGCTTTTATAATCACTTTGAGAGTCTTGCTCATGTATGTGTAGAATTGGTTGTTAATACTGGCTTTTATTTGGAGCAGGTTTTGGAAAAATCCCTGATCATTTTGAAATCCTCTTTCTAAGGAGAAAAAAACCCCAGAAACTAAACAAGCAAACATTTATAGGTCATCTTAAAACTATCAAGCAGAGCTGCTGAATGTAGATGTAATTTATACAGATTTATACAGGTATAGGTATTTATAATATATAGGACATATTTGCATATACAAAGTGTACGTATTTTCATTTTCTTGGTATCACACAGGAAGTCTGCACAGGTGCTTCTGTTTATAGGAATGATATTTATTTTGGTGGGTGCTCAGTTGCTCCTGTTGCAGAACTCTGATAAGGTGTTTCTGGAACATTCCCTCTTCCCCCTTGCCGTTTTAATTAGTTTCCGTTGCCCACTCCATAGAAAAACATACCTTATCTGACATGAATATGGAACCTGAGTAGTTAAATTTTGGTTTCTACAGGGAATAATTGCTTGCTTGAATGTTCACAGAAGAGGAATATAAAAGAAGCCTAAGCATAGCTGGAATAAATTAAGATTTAAATTTCAGCAGGCATTCATGGAAAGATTTTTTTCTTTTTCTTTAAAGGCATTCAGTTCTTCCAATGATAAAGGATTCACCTAGCTCATGATTTGTAAATTACTGTGTGGACTTTATTGCTAATTGTAAGCCATTGTGCAGGCTCACAAGCCTTAAAGTCCTTAACCGTACATCTTCTCTTTGCATGCCCTTCTTCAGGGCTTGCTTTATTTCCAAAACCACAAACTCTAAACCAGAACAAATCAACTCAAAATGCTCAGTAATAATCACCCGAGGCCCTTCTGGCCTCAGCCAGCTGAAAGAAGACAACATGCAACCTCATCTTATGAGATTTTCTTTTGTACCAACCTTGTCATTCCTTGACAATGCCATCAAAAGCACCATTACCAGTCCAGTAACCCCTTACATGCCAAATTGGCTTTAGCCCACAACACACTGTTCTTTTGCAACAGCTAATCATGCCAATTTACCAGGTTTTCACACGTGTAATTCACATTCCAGAAGAAGATGAGAGCACACTTAAAAGAATGAATACTTCATAAGAGGCCCTTTCATAACCTGAAACTGCAAGGATTGCTTTAGAAGGGGATGTGGGAAATTGCTGGGAAATAGTGAGACTTGAAGTAGCTTGGAGTAACTTTTACCTTGATTAATCGATACATTACAACTTGTAGTGATTTTGCATTGAACGAGTTTTTGGTTTTGTTTTTAAAGATAACTAGTATATCAATATAATACTGTATGTCTTCATCTCACCAGCCTGAAGGAGGAAAAGAAACTTAAGACTGCATGTTCTCTAGATACTATCAAATAGGATAAAATAATGGAAATACATATATTTTGATATATACATATGTTTATTTATAGATGAATCTTTTGTGATATGCAGAATACTGAAGTATAAATGCTTATATTTGTGTGGATATGTGAACCAACGATTGTGTATCTTTTGCAAACTGACAGGGAAACCTTTGCTTTCTACCTAGGAAGGATTAACCTGCTACAACATTTTGAAAACAATTGATGGATCATGCAAGTGGTTCTAGAGAAGAGCTATGCTGCAGGTCAGTTAGGTGACAATATACAACCTGCGCAAATCAAATTCACTGGGAGTTTTGTCTCCGTAGCAGCTGAACAAATATCACAGAGATTGAACTTGTGCTACAATAACTGGTAGCCTAATTTCTTTCAACAAACTGGTTTAATTGAGCCGGAGGGTCAGTGCAGTACAAGTTTGTGACAGTGTGCTATGAGTATGTTCTAAATAAAAGCCAATAGCTTTCAAGATAGGAAAACCGCAATAAAGGATTTTGTGATGCTTTACTACCAGTTCAATATGTAAAACCTGACACCATTCTACTTAGCAGTATTTTAATTGTAAGAGGTAAAAAGCCACAGACTAAAAAAGTCCTCTTAAAGAAGACCTCTGAAAATTAAAATCTAAGGAAAGATTAATGTCAGATAGAAAATTTAGACTTTAAAAAAAATCATTAAGACAACAAATAAAATTAAACTGTACTTGAAAACTTATGAAGTCTTGCTAACTAGCCAAAAAGGGAATTACCGTATGGCCCTTACTGCCATAAGCCATTGACTCATACATTCAGGGCCCAGTTCTATTGAAGACAAAATTGACAAAATTGTCACTGACTAGATTGTATCTTTCATGTCAGCCTGAAATCTAGGTGGTTAGTTCTCTTGCATTCTCCCTCCCCTCACTTTCTTTGTCTTCATCTATGTGGCTGGTCTTTAAGTCCTGTTGAGAAATGCTCTCTGTAGTGTTTAACCTGAGAGGAAATGAGGATGATGCAGCTCACTTGTGCCTCCCAAAGTGTAGTGGAAAAGGAGAGCTCTGTGGCTGACACCACTTATTGCAGCCTTTGAGCTGGCCCTGCTTTCTCTCCACCTCTCTGCTCAGGGGTAGGAAAAGGGCTGTCTACTATGGGATATGTTTGGAGGAAGAGCAAGAAGGAGTCTGCACATGGGTTTGTGTGGCTGAGACTGAATCTCTGGTGAACAGCGTGCTGCAGTTACAATTTTAATGAAAATTGAAAGCTTAAGTGCCACCGTTTTCCATACCACTTTTCCCTGAAAATGATTTATTGACCACTTATACATGATACATTCTCCTGTCATGAATAACACACTATATATTTATTTTCATGAATAATGGCTAACATTTTAATTGATAGTTTCAGACAGAGGAGTAGATTTATTTCTACAATGAATAAAACTGCTCTCAACATACAGCCTGTATAAATTTAGTATGTATTCCAGTTTTCATTTTGAAACCCAGTATGCTCCTAATCTTAACAGAAATCAATCAAATGAGATCTAATACATCACTAACCAGCAACTTCTATAAAGTATGCTAATACATTTTTCTATAATGTTTTTTAAATTTGTGTTAAATTGTGTTGTCGAGAGCTTTCACTGAACCAAAGAACTTTTGACTTGGCTGATATATGTCTGTAAGATGTCTGTTTCATTCCCCGTTATCTTATTTGTCTTTTACTGACACCCTACCTGTATACATGTGACTCAATTACTTTACTCAAATACAACATCTCAATTATTCTACCCTTTTCTGGTAAAAATTTAAAATTCAACTATGTTAATAATCAAATATTGATTCCTGAAATGTGTGAGCTTGTATGGGCAGATGATCTATTTTGAATTAATTCCTGAGTGTGACACCAAATACACAGAGTCAAGCCTATGAAGGATTCTCTTAGCAAAGAAGGTGATCACAGTTCAGAACTGAAATCCCTATTACTTGCAAATGATCTCACTCTGATATTAATGTTGAAGTCAATATGTGCTGTGTGCTCACAGATATGCCTCAGTTGTGTGCTGCTGAACTACAGATCCATTAAAAGAATAAGACTGCATACATTCCTGTGTCTAGTAAAAACCCAAAGCTTGCTGTGAATAATTTCAAAATAGAATTAAAATGTTACAGAGCATGCACTAGCTGGCTTCATTAAAAATAGGCAGACAAAACCCCAAACAAACAGAAATTCCTGGACAAATTGCATTGCAAAGCATTGACCCAAATATCTGCATGATATATTCACCTACCAATAATTTTAGAGAGCTATTATTTATTTTTCAAAGTCAGGAATGATACAGTTCTCTCTTCCTCTCTAATAAGGATTTCCTTATTTTAGCCTGACTAGTTTTCTAAAGCATTGCTTCAATCCCTATGTAAACATTTACATAAGGGATTTTACTTCCATTCAGAAATCCCAGAATGATGGACCAATATTTGAAAATTTTGACTGTCATTTCAATATTTTTCAGTATGCTAAGAGATCGGTGATAGGAACACTGTCTGATATAATAGGTGAAGTACAGAGAGGAAAGAGTTTGTGAATGCTCTGTAAATGAAACGATCCAAATATGAGTTCTCAAGAATTAATTTCAAAATGTGACATTGCTTTTGGCAAAGAGAGGTAGAATTTACATAAGACAAAAATGCATTTGAGTTGATGCCTGGTCTTGAGTAAGGCACTTCACCATCTACTACATCAATTAATAAAGGTCTAAATGGCAATAATACTTGGAGCCAGGCTCTACTTTATATTTCTATTCATAAACACTGGTGTGTTTTTAAGTGAAAGACAATGCTGTGGGGTAGAATCTTAGAAATGTAATTTATCAAGATGTTTCAGTCACAAGAAGTATTGCTTACAGATCTGACATTCATGCCAGATGTGCTGTATAATGGTTGTACAGCAATTTAGCATTTACTGCACTTATTTATAATATTGTCTTTACTTTTAGATATATTTTCTTAGCTAAAGCTATGGTATTTGAAAGTAAATGGAAATACAAGACTATATAAGAATCTGAATAGCTTATATCTATGTTTCCATTAACATGCAATTCCTTTTCTTACTCTAAAATAAATAAGCCATGTTCCTGAGAAAACAGAGACATGATTAGTAGAAACTGTAGTCTGCTATTTTGTTATCTGAGCTACGAAATCAAGATATGATTTGTATAAAATACTGTAGACAATTAAATTCAGCTATTATGCAAAGACCGATGAAAGTCAATCAAAAGACATCACTCACTGCACGGAAGCAAGTAAAGTAATAAAGAACTAGACCTAAGGCTATATAGTTCTTTTTGTTAGGTAGCAGCAAAGTACTTTGCATTATTCATTTCACCCTGGGGTGAAGAAAAAACAACAACAACCCCACCCCCCCTTCAAACCAACACATTAATAGATTGAAAGGACAAGATGGAATCTAGCTGGCAAACAAAGCAGATGTAAAGTAAGGGAAGCAAAGAAAGCAAAAACAAATGTAACAATGCTACCTAGGTGAGTAAAAGAAATATAAAAGGTTCTAGAAATATCTAGAGAGAATAGAACGCGACCATTGAAAAAGTAACAAAGGGACTGTATAAGTCAAGACTCCAAGATGGATTAAAAATGTTCAAAATTACTTTTTCTTAGTTTTCAGTATAAAGGAAAATGATGAAAGTGGAGAATATTATGTAGGAAGACAGAAAACTATTAGAAGCCATGGGTCAGAATTGAGCTTAACATTCACACAAGAGCCCCATTTTCTACCTTCTTTCTCATGTTGAATAATGCTTATATTGCAAGTAGCCCCCTGTCTACTCAACAAAATGGAAAAAAAGGAAGTGCCAGACAGTATGAGGATGACTCATGGAGTTACAAAATATAATGCAAGCACACTGCTCTGAGACCATCCTGCAGAATCTCTCACTAAAATATTCTTCTATACAGATATGAAAAAGTTACCTGAAATGAGTAATCCATGCAAATTAAAGTATGTTTTCATTTAGTTCAAGTCCATCGTATCTGAAATAGAAGATGGTTAGTGAAGTGCATGATATCTATTGTAGTGCATGCTATCTTTTGTAATGCATGCTGATAACCTAGCACCAAGAAAAAACACAGAGGTTATGCTTTAGGATATTAATGAGAGTGCAATGAACCACAGACCAGGTGTTCATTTAGATCCCACACAGAATATACTTAAATTATATTTTTATTTAAAAGACTAAATATATTGTGAAAGAGTATCAGAGATTATCTTGGCAGAACAAAAGTGATGTTATGGATGGAAAGCATAAATGTATTACTGGGAGTTGAATGGCCTATAGTGGGGAGATCCAGTTAGAATCTTTTAGTAAAACAGTTCTGATGGGAAATGCCGTTACTGTCTAATTGACATACATAGTGGAGAATATAAAATTCAACTAAAATATAAAGTGTTTTGACAGCATGGACACATTCCTTTTTGGCATTTTTTGACTAATGGGATTTTTCATTTTAAAATTATTTCCAAAAAAGAAAATAATCCAAATACAAGGGAATAAAAAGTTTGTGAAACTTAAATTCCAAAAAAAAAATGTTTCAGTTTTATCTAAAAAGAATGTTTGATTAATCTGAAACATTATTTTTCTAATGTAATTTCATGGAAGATTTGTATATTTTGGATTTTCAATTAAGTTTCTAGAGAGAAAAGAAAATCCATGTACTCTCTAATGAAATAAAACTTGAGTTAGTATAAAACTCTGCTGCTGTGTTATTATGTGTCTAAGACCATTGAGTGGAGAAATTAATAAAAAGAACAATGAAGCTGACACTTCCAGCATCAATGAAAAAGGCACTGCTCAGTTAAAGAAAACAATACAAAAATCAGTAGAATAAAAAGTCCTTTGACTTTATTTTTGTTGTCTCCTTCTTTCTTCAGTCCTCAGCCAGTTGAGGAACTTTATGATGTTATGATGTTATGAGAAGTGATCTCTATCCTCAGAAGAAGTTTAGGGAAAATCCTTACTACTACTCCTACAAGGATGAATGGATAAAGTTCCTGTAAGTCTGCCAGAATCCAATATTCTCTGACTAGGTTGTTTTAGATATTCCACAAGATATTCCCATGTTAGATGGGAATTTTATTTATCAGAATGATACAAAGTATACTGAAATCACAATACAAATGTAAGTTACACTTAGCAATGGCAGGTTAATCACAATAAACTGGTGTCTATAATATGCTCACTGTCATCATGCTGGCTGTCCCCAGTTGTTGCGTTGAAGCAGCTCAAACCTGTTGCTCTCTTCAAAATTCTTCTGTTAAAGTTGTTCAGTTTTATACTCTGTGTGGGACTAAGCCACATTTACATGCCCCCCCCATGCTGGTCTGGCTAACTCAGGGAAGACATTCACACTCTTTTGAAGAACTCAGGGAGAACCGTTTACACTGGTGGTTGATTCACTCCACTGCTGATAGTTTTTTACCTAAAACTTAGGCCACTCTCTGGTCCCCTTTGTATTGAGATCTACAGTGACTTCCAAAGGTGAAGATATAAAATAATCTTAAATAGGATTTGCTCAATCTTTGCTTTCTTTTGATTGGTGGAGCAGCTGTTTCTTTTGCACTGGTATTTTTCATCCTAAAAAGCCTATGTGCTAAAGATTTCTAATTCATGTTACAGTAAGTTAGCTATACTCTGCATGTATGGGAGAAAGGAGAGCTGGCCAAAGAGTTTTAGCTATAGTTTTACTTTTATTTTTTTGTTTATACTGAGTTGCAAGTACCCTTAGATAATTCAAACATTTAAAGTAAAATTTGTTTATAGTCTACCATTTTATGCCGTAGATTGAATGTGTCCTTAGCTATGAGTAAGAGGCATGCAAATGTATTTACCACAGCTGAACAGATTCATGCACATACGAAGCATGGTAATTTGGCATAGTTATTCAATATTACATATGAGGAGGATCCCAGAGCAAGTAAACGTTTGGGAAGAAATTAATATCGATCTGGAATAAATCATTAAAAGTTGTCTCCATAACCCATTTGGTTAAAAAGGGACATTTACAAAGGGCTTTCTCCACAATATGTTTCAAAAAAGAGGTCACATTGTGAATAACACTAATGGATGACTGTTATTGACAGGTAATAAAACTGACTCAATTTCTGTGATTTCAAATAAGAGGATGCACTTTCTGCCCAAAGTTTGAGACTGATCCTGACCCAATTTCCTGAACAGACAGAGACTTCTCATACACAAGCTGTTATTCAAATGTGAAATTGATAAAAGTGAAACCTAAATAAAATATTTCCTGATTTTGACGTGCTTATGCATAAAAATTGTAGGAAAAGGTGCAAGTAGGTTAAAAGGTTTGACATGCCTATAATTAAGGGGAAAAAAAAAAAGCAAGACCACCTAGTCAGACTTCCTGCATGTACAGGTCATAACATTTCATCAAATGAGTCTTGCAACAGCACAGCAGCTCTACAGAGGCTATTTCTTGATTTAAACTCTCATAAATTAAGAATGTGCACGCTCTTAAGCAAATAATTCCAAAGGTTTCTTGACTCCTCTGGTAAAAACAGCCAAGCTTTTTAATTTTAAACTTCTAGTCATTAAATTTTGTTATACTATGGAGTTTGCTAGTATTAAAAATGTTGTCCCTATTTAGGTCCCTGCACCTCAGTAGCAATTCATCTGGTATCCTTCTCTTTGTTAACCAAAATAATCACTCAGTCAAAAATGGATGTTCCAGATCTTGGATAATACCTGTGACTTTTTCTGAACTCTTTTGAGTTTGCCAAAACTTTTTCTAACTGGAGGATAATGACTTTAAATTTGAGCAATGTAATTGGTCTCCAAAGGTAACAGACTAGTTATGAATTACTACTAGTCAATAAATGAGGAAATGTTTATTTTAGGAATGTCAGGCACATGGCTTTCGGAGAAGAGGTTGCAATTAGATAACGTCAGGGGAAAAAACCAGTATAATCTGCATTCTGATGTCTCCAAAGAGAGTTTGATACATAACTCATGGTACCAAATGGGACTCTCAGCTGACTTGAGCAGCTGTGGATCAGGCCTTAACCAAATCAGGAGTTTTTATATAAAGGTATGGAAACAGCTGAAGACTTCACCAATCTCTGATGAAACCAGAATTTTGCATGCTGTTTTTCACTGCTCATGAAAGCACTGAAGATAGGCAACAAAAATGATGAAAGGATTAAAAGATAAAAGCTACACGGGGAACCTGAAAGATCTAGATGCATGCAGTTTAAAAAGGAGAAGGCATAAGAGAGACATGACTACTCTGTAAATTCCTTCCAGGAATTTATGTGTCTTCCTACAGTTTTTCTGGGAATAACCTCTCCTCAGCTTATTAAAATAGAAGACATACAGAAGAGAAATAACGTGATGTGTGCTCTAATGCACAGTCACTGTCCCTTTTATAAGAAAATTCCTCTCCTTCCTTCCTGTAATCTATTTCTTGGTTGGGTCTCAGCTCAGAGCTTTGCAGTCATGTTCAGTAGGAGAGAAGCATTTGCAAGTTATAAGGATTTGTTTCTTTTAACTCTGGGTACCAGTATTCATATAGTAGAGAAGAAAAATAAGAATTTGTGTGAATTAGAGAATAAAGAAGCATATTTACTGTTCCTTGTCTCTTCCCATGATAGAGAGTAGAGCTGAAATCTTGGTCCCAGTGAAGACAATGACAGAATTCCCATTGAATTCAGTAGTATCTATTATTGAGTTTTTCATTAACATTTAGCATTTCCCCCCTCAGCAGGTCAACAATGGGAAAATTGTGTAATTCATTACACATACAAAATATGCATACAGAGCTCTTGGCAGAACAAGCTCTTGCATAACATAAAAGCCACATAATTCATTTATATAATGCAGTAAGGGATGGGTAGCATATGTGCATATATACATACTCACATACACCCCTTGTGGGTATCCAAATCTACAGGATGTTCTGCGGAGGAGAGAGCCTAAAGCCAGAAATTTAACATCTCATGTGTTGATGTATTATTCCTTACTTCCATGACATATGTATATATCTTCTAAAGTTCAGTAGTTTTATTCATCATAAAATATGCCTTCTTATTTTCTCTATTTTTCTTGATCTTACCATTAAGAGAGTAGGATGTGTAAATAACTATAAGTTCTACCAATCCCATCTAAAAATTACCCTCAGCTGTTGATCTCAGGTATGTATGTTTACTTATGCATACATAAATATATATAGATATAAATGTAAAATAGATACCCATATTGAAGATTTAGAAATATTTAGCAATCTAGATATGCTGTGACTGCTTTGAATTTTCTGTGTAAATTCACAGGGAAAGGGCCCATGGATTATAGGGTTTGCTAAGTCTTAGAGCCAACACTTCAAACCCAGGGCTTCAATCTATTTGCAGAAATATTGTACATGCCCATTTTTTTTCAGGGAGGATAAAGAGCTATAGCTCTCTGGGAACCCAGTGGATACCACTTTGAAGATAATATTCTGTAGTATTTTTCCCTACTTTATTTTCTCTCAAGTGAATATGAAATGGTGTATACACTCAAATCTCCTGCTAACCTTGCCTAGCCTTTTGCTTATTATGTCTCTGTAACTATAAAAATATCCACCTAGTTGTAAAGTATAATATATTTATTTTGGCTTTACTTCTTATGACAGCAGTCATTAAGTTCCTGATGAGGAACCCCAAATTTCTGTTGATGATAGTTATTCTTCATAACTAAGATAAAAATGATAACATCTCTAAGTAGAATTTAAAAAAAAAAATAGTTCCTTCATTATCTTTTATTACATTCATGATATTTAGCCAAACTGTGTTTTTACCTTTATAAGTCAATCATAATAATTATAAATCAATCATCTGTAGAAAAGACATTTTACATACTTTAGAACAAACCTGAAAATAGGCAAGTCAGATGTTGACATGAGTTGCTGAGCAGTTGTTATGGCTTTTTATAAGTACTGTGAGTCATTCTGAGCATTCCTTAAACTTTCAAAGCTGCGATTTGTTAGTTAATTTCTGTTTGCAATAATTTTCCTTAGGAGAAGTCACATAGGCCCAGTGGGAGCAGCTATTCCATTTTTGTTTGCTGTTCAATGACTTTGGAACAAGATGCTGAATTCTTCATAAATTTTCTCTTTTGCGAAGAAATATCTGCCCTCACATGTCTGTCTTAGAAATAAGCAGTGGCAAGTAGCCTTCAGACCTGACTCTGGGGGTGTTTCAGAGCTTCCAAAGTTCAGGAAATCAGAATTCATCTAGGGCAGCACTATCTAGCAGTGCATCAGAGACACCAGAGGTAGGCAGTGAGAATTATGAGACTTTGATAGTAGATTGAGAACAGCACTGCTTCTGATACTCACATTAACCAGCATTAGCATTGACTTGGAGATCTGCACATCACAGTGTGCAATGAAAAATAGACACTATTGTCTCCCCCTTCATCTTTTCTACTCTGTCTGAGTTACGTGGTTTTTAGAAGGTGTCCCCAGTGTCGTGGCATGATTGTATTTGGGCAGGGTTTGGGCAAGGAAGATGTGAGTAAGGAGGTTTTGCCCTTTTCCACATTTTTTTTCAACATCTTCCAGTTGAATATGTGTATCCCAGGCCTACTCACAGTCTGGACAGTAATACTCAGTACTGCAGGGAAAGATGAAAGCACCTGTACTTGGCAGAGGGTTATAGAAGACAACTGAGTGAAAGGAAGGATGGCCATATTAATAATGTATAAGAGCATTCAGCCTTGAATTAATCTGCCAATAGCATGAGTTGATTCACATTTTAGGCTGTATTTCTTTAATTTTTCCTTCTAATGAAAGATCTTCTCCTCCCAGCAGCCCTAAATAAAGCCAAAGGTATTGCTGCAAGATCAGCTGACGTGAACAAACACACCTTTATTTTTCCTTATTATCAGAAGCAAAAGTTATTCCCAGCCCCTTGTAGTTCTCTTTTATTTAATCATCTTCACTTCTCTCCAGCAAAAAATCAAAGCCACACAGTTACATTAGAAGAGCTTTACAGAAGAGAACATTATAGCTATTTTTACGGTAAAATGCTTCTGCTGCCACAAAAGCAGCATCGAATTTATATAATTTAAAGTACTTCCACTAGTAACTCCCTGAGCAAATATTTTTTAGATCATTTTTCATTGTATATTCTCTCATTCATAGATCTTAACTTTTCAACAGTTCTTGACAATCATTTCGAGTGGTGGCATCAAGTCTTTTCTTCCTTTTTTTCATTTTAATATTGTTTGAGTAAGGTGTCTTTTGTTGAGTTTGAACAAGTCAGCTGGAAAATCGGTGAAGATGTCTTGGGCTTATATATGGGTTTCTAGTATTTTTTTTTGGTGGAATGGAGTGGCTTTGCACAAAGGTAAAATAAAATTCACTACAAATATTTTAGAACTGCACCTTGAAAAAGTGTTTTGTATACATTTTTTAAAGGATGTAAAGAACAACTGAATTTCTGTGGCCAAAACCGAATGCAGTTAAAGTGTATTGATTTTGGTTACTACATGCTAATTCATTGGGTGAAGAGCCTGA
Source organism: Mesitornis unicolor (assembly GCF_000695765.1). Lineage (NCBI taxonomy): Eukaryota > Metazoa > Chordata > Aves > Mesitornithiformes > Mesitornithidae > Mesitornis > Mesitornis unicolor. The sequence goes on from NW_010157664.1 coordinate 34,755, forward strand.
AGGTGAGATACAATCCTCTTAATCAGATTTATTTTGCAGGAATGTCCATAGTTAACACCTCAAATTATACTTGAGGAAGGCTGCTGTTTTCTAACTAATGGTTTTGTTTTGTCTGAAAATAGGTAAGTGATAGAATATATGAAACTTTAAAATAAGTGGTATACTTTAAAAATAGCAATATAATTCCTTTTTTAACAGATACAGGACTTTATTTAAGTCATGTATACTGTAGAGGATCTTTTGTGACCTCCCTTTGCTGGGTTAAAGTTCACTATAGAAACACCTTTTTGCATAACAGTGGCTTGAGTGGAATAGCCTGAGTGCCTTATAAGGAGCTTATAACAAAAACCCAAGCACTGGAGACTGAGGAGTGGAAATCGAGGAGGTAGTAGAGAAGAAGGTCAAATAGTACCATCTCAGAGTTAATTTGTCACTGCCTTGCACAAGAAGTGACCACTTGCAACGTCCTGCTAAATTTCCACGTTGCTTTCACTCTAGAATCAGAAATGCTTGTGCAAGTACAGACATTTTTCCTGGTTTCCATTTCTTCATCACTTTCCTCCGCTAACTTCTTGCTACCTCTCAGCCCGTGTAGGACTTGGAGAAGGAGTTGCAGCTTTCTCTCAAGCCTGCCTGGTGTGTGTCTGCAGAAAACCCTGTGATCATTCCCTGCCTGACCCTTCTCAGGCATACCTCAGGGTATTCATCTGGGCCTGTGCAACAAATGTTTTGTGCTTGACAATATATAACAAGAAGTATTACACCACACAGTTGTACCAAAAGCTAAAACAATTCAGATAGTAGACAGCTGATCATTAGATAATTTGTGCAACAGCTAAGCAAAATAAAACAAAGCTGTAGGCAGGCAAAGAGGAGTCTAGACAAAGCCTGACAAATCCTGGGGTTGGTGCTCTGAGCTTCACACAGAGCTGGTGACCACATCATATTAACTGGCTGCAGGCCATGCTGACACTGGCTTGGCGCGGCAGCTTTTCACGAGTCAACTTATTCAAGTGCCCAGTGGAGAGCTCCTCACAGCCTTTAAGTGGGGTATCAGAGTTGGAGAAGACCTTTCACTGACCTTTTATTTCATTTTAAAATAGTGTTGCTGATAGATTGCTGATCTTTGCCATGTATTCATACACTTCTACTTAATAGAATATGTTTAATGTTGTGTTTCTGAGGCATTGGTCTTCAAGTACAAAATACACTGTATAAAAATCTGAGTTGATATCCATGTAGAATATTTATACAGTATTACTCAGCCACCTTCCATTTACCTGTAGGCATGAGTGCCAAAAGTACTTCAGACCACAGAATTTATTGATTCTAATGTAGCTGCCACATTCAATTAAGAAAGTCTGAAAGGAGTAAATAGGAGATTGATTCCCCTTCAAGTTTTTCCCACTAGCATACACTGGTAACTGTTACATAATAGTTACTTCCCAAACACACTGCTGATTAAGACTGACATTCTTCACTCATAATACTAAACTCTTCAAGTGACATCGCTGAAGCCAATACAAACACTATGCAATATGATAAAATTTTGAACAGGGCTATATGCATATTTACTCAAGTAACTGATCTATTAAAAGATAAACAGTTCTTCTAGAAAATAAAATGCCTAGATAAGCTTTTGAAATGCACTAAAGCAAAATGCACCAGAGTGCTGTTTATGATCTCTTCCTTCTAACAGGAAATTTAGCAGCAACAGGTGACAGTGGCATCTGAATGCTCTTGTTTGCAAAGGCAGTGTTCTGTGCAAGGTGAGAACACTTCATAGCACGCACACACATTGCCTAGGGGTTCTCAGCTTATATGTATTGCACTGTGTACCCATTTTATTCTGTTAAAAATTAATGTTCAGGTGGAACTATTAATTTTACAGCTGGTAATAGAAATATGGACAGAAGTACTATAAATATTATTTTCATAGGGCATGTAATTTTTGCTTTGCTTCTTCCTTCTTTCCCTTCAGTTCTCCTCCATAAAAGTACAATAATAATAGTAATAATAAATAAAATGAAGAAAATAGTAAAAATAATTTTAAAGCAAACAATCATGCTGAACCAAACCTTCCTAGTGACAAAACTACTCTCAGACATAGCAAAATATGCAAATTTAATTTGCTTCATAAAAGGGGATGTTACTTAATGAGTGCTTCAATAGCTGACCCACTGTGTATCTTGACTAAATAGCTGTTTGAAGATATGAGTGGCTAGATGGAAGCAGTTGTCCTCAAGATGGTCTAAATACCTCATACTGTGTTCATTAAGGACATCACTCAGAGTACTGTGTTAGGATTCATGGGGTTCTCTGCTCAATTTGATCATCTTTAGAAGCTTACAAGATCACAGGCCAGATTCATCAAAGCAAGGGATAAAAGAGATTTTCCTTTGTACAGCTTGGTTGTCGAGCTATTTTAAATTAAATAATATTTTAATAAATGTAGTTTCCACTTCATTAATAGTTTTGCATTTTGTAGTGGATGGGTGGATGTCTTCTAAAGCAAGTATGAAACAGAAAGCTACACATTGTTTATATATAATTTTCAATTTTATATTGGAACTTCTGTGCAATTATCTGGTAGAAAATGCTGTTAATCTGTGACTGTCTTACTATAATAATAATAGGGCCTATAAATATAGAAAAATTTTCCATATATAATATAATTTACATATGACAATAGACTGCTGTTTGGACTTTTAAATTAGTAAAAGGACAAGATTACTCTAATTAGAGCTAGGTTTAGGATCCTGTCCTAGTTTACGAGGGCCTATGAATGTTTAGACCAAAAGAACTAAAAATGTGAGAGGAAATCATGACTGTTGAAATTTTAACAAGGATATGGTACAAATAATGTAATTTGGAATTAGAGCATACTTGAAGATGTCAGGACCCAGTAAAAGCTCTGAGTGTCAGCACTGAAGAACAGTCACTTCTCTTTTTGAACTCACTATCTGGATGACATCTAGAGTTTATTATAAAAGATTATTTACTTGCATGAGAGACAGCTTTTCTGTGAAAGTAGATTATAGTGGTTGAAAATTTTTTATTCAGCATTGATAGGCTATTCATATATATGGTATCATTACCACAGTTTCCTTTGAGATTTGTAGTTCAGGTGTGTCCTTCTGCCATTATCTCCAGAGACTGATTTGACAGCTAAGCTATTTTTCTCTGTACTTATTCTTCTACAGCATGTTTTGGGATCCCCTAACAACAGTACATTATTAGAATTATTGATTTGGACAACACAGTCCATGAAGGAGATTAGGGACATAACAACTGATGCATGCTTTATATTTAGAAAATTAGATTATTTTTTCCCAATATGAATAGAAAAACACTGCGAAATCTATAAAGAGGTCTTATCCTCCCCCTCCAAAAGTAATATTTTGTTGAAAACTTCTTAGAAATAAGACAATTTTGTGATTTTATTTTTTTTTGGCAGTCCTAGAAGTGACATCAGGACTGTTTCTTCTAAACTTGAGCTGGAGATTCAAGATAGAGTATTCCTGTTAGAGGCACAGGAGAGTAAAAAATAAAGAACAATAAGGAATTAATTTAAAATTTTCTGCATACAGCTTTTTACCACCATATAATTAGCCATATGTTTACTAATTGCTGACTATCCCAAGTTTACTGGTGCTTAAATTAATGTCTGATATGCCATTAATTTTGATGTTGCATTAAAATCCCCTCTGAACACTCATTTAACAGACTTCTAATCTAGAAACTTTTCAGGCAAGTGCAGCAAGTATCAAGAAGAAGTAAACGACTGCAAATGCTTTTAGACAAATCATTTCCATTGAAGATATTTGTGTATCAGATATCATGACCTTTGAGAAGAATGCTCACCCACGTGCATTGCTACTTCTGAACACATGTAAATTATTCTATTACAGCTACCAGTTAAGTATATTTGTGCACAGAGGTGCCTCTAAGAATAAGTGACTTTTAGCATTTTAAACAAAATACGGCAGGTTTCCTGTCCATCAGAGGAAAACATTCCTGATTGTTTATCTAATTGAGATAGAGTGTTATTGTGAAAGAAAGTCAGGAGAGCAAGATACAACTTTGCTTAAGACATCTCAGTACTGTCTCTGTCTACTTCTTCCCAGAAGCAAGGCTTAATCCACAATGAGAGCTAGGCATGTAACTAGCATTAGCACCTTCATTCAATACTCACATGCTTATAAGAACATACGAAAGGCCATACTGTGGAAAAAACTAAGATATATCTACTCTGGGAGCCTTTCTGTGACAGATAGGTGCCTATGGAAGAGTATGGAAAACAACATATTTAGGTATCTAGGAACAAGTGACAAGTAGGGGAAAAAAATAAAAACAAGACAGAAAACACACAATAAATTTCATTATCTCCTTTGTCTTTTGATAAACTAAAGACAGGTGGGGGTTTTTATTCTCTGGCAGAAGTGCTGGTTATGGTAAACATCCTTTTTACAACCTGCTCAGACAACTGATGGTCCGAAATCGAAACCTCATTGTAGGGATGCTACGTTAAAGCTTAGAAAGAGTTAAGTCATTAAAAATACCAATTTTATAATACATGTCTTCACAATATAGTGTCTTTAATAGAAGGTTGCTTTCCCCAGTCAAGCTATTTTCCTCAGAGTCCTTAGCTGACGCTATTAATACTGAATAGGTCTAGAAACAATAGGTTATGTCATAAAACCTGTGTTTTATTACTAAAAAATCATTATTTCTGGCCTATCCTGGGCATTTTCTTGCTTGTGTGTCTTTGAATCGTACCTTGAGCATCAGTTTAACCAAAAGGTTTTTTATTTAATATGTGCATAGAAGGCACACAGTTCACTGCACTCTTAAAGTTCATCAGTTTACTTCCAAATAAACTTTAATATTCAGCTTACTGCACTTATTATCTAGCATTTTGAATTAAGCACTGGTTTTATGGCTGCAACCTTTTAAAGGGGTAAATGTGCACTCCTGCTCCCTTCCTCACGATTTCTGTGATTTTTCTTTCTTGCATTAAGCAGAATTGCCTTCTGTAAAGAGTTTTGCTAGCATAACTTCCTTAGTGTCTGCAGTATTGCATAGCATGATAAAGCCTCATTTACATAGATGAAGTAAATTTCCCTTTGTTATTTGCTTTTTAAGCCAGTGGGAGCTATGTCCATATACCTGATGACATTATTTCGTTATTAGCCATTAAAGCAGAGGTGTGGGAAAATCAATAAACACACTATGAAATTATAAGGCTTCTCAGAGAATTCACACCAGTCATTTTCAGCAATTGAGAGATATTGGAGAGATTATTCGTCAGAGCCTATGGATGATTTACAACTGGAGAATAAAGGGAATAGGTGAAAACAATTTATTAATCTCAGCCTCTGTCTAGCCAGAAATTCCCATGTTTTCTTCAAATACCTATTACATCCATACCCTTTACTATTCACTCCATGCCAAAGCTCAGCAGAAGGAAGCAGTTTAATGGCAGGACTAACCAGTGAGAACTTGGAGTCTCATGTCTGTTTTTCTGTCAAGTTTGGACAAAACACCAAGAGATGAAAAAGAGGAAGGAAGCAGATCCTTGGCTTTCAGTTTCAGAACATGACATGTAGGGCTGAATATGAAAGGAATATGGTGATGTTATATACCCATGGGGTGGGGTCTGTGTTGGCTGTGTCTCAGTCACTATCAGCTGGCTGCAGTATTAGTTTCTCTGGAACACATTAGGTCTTCTCCTGATCTTTCCTTCCTCATCTGTTATATACATGTGTATGAAGAACATCTGAATTCAAAGAAATAAAAAAAGGCATATTGTGTGACTGGAAGTTACATGTTTTACTTCCATTTGTTAGTTTTTTTGGCTGTTGCATGGCTATTCTGTGGTACTATCTAATGTCTTCCCATATGATAGTCAGAAAACTCACAATTAGTAAAAACTGGGCATATATTATATTTCAGGGCCAGTTCTGTTCTTCCTCTTCAGCTTAAATTGACTTTTAAGTCATAGGGAATGTGAATTTACGCTTTGTGTATGAATTGTCTCCTACTTAGATGTGGAATACAGTAGCTGTTTTTGCCATGTGCTGCACCAAGCTTCATCAATGGTCAAAACACTGGGTTGAAGCAAAACAAAATGCAATATTCTGAGAAAAGAGATGTGTGAGTTCAACTTCTCACTATAGCTGAAGTGTAATTCATTTTTCTGTTACTTTCACAGCACTGTCAATTTAGATAGGGCATCCTGGACACCATCTAATGTCTCAAACAAGTTCTGAGTGATCTTCTCCTGCCCTTTAAGCTATACTGCCTCTCGAGTTTACCTTTCTCATAAAGATTGTGATACAAAATGCTGACATGAGGGGATGTCTTTGGAAGAAATTAATCAGACATGAAAAGGAGTATAGCAACAATTATAGATGGATCCTTCTGTAGCTATTGCTATTACAGTAATTTATAAAGAAACATAATAAAGGCCATACGAGAAGTAGACTAAAGATGTAGTTCTGTGAGGAAAGATTATGGGTCTGTGCCTTGTTGTTGACTGGCTTTGGTGTCTCAAGCCTGGTGATCTTCAGCTGAAATTTTCCTGTATTAAGGACACTTGTATGTGCTCTGCCCTGAATGGATCTTGTGTGTTTAATAAGGGGTAACTGAAAGCTTTAACCTGAGCTGGGGATCTTACAAAACTTTTCTTTTGCAGACTGGTTGTTTTCCTGAGTTTTGTGAAAGCTTATATACCTGTATGGCTTTAACCTTTATATCAAGTTGTGAGATGATAAACAAACTGACATGCATGTGAACAAAAATATATTGAAAGCTTGACAGAACATAAACTGTGTTTCTGGAGGAAACAAAGATAGAATCAGTCTCATATGCTGCAAATATGCTACAAAACCACTGACCTCAAAACATCCTTTTAATGGGCAATAATTAGCATGTTTAATAACTTTATTCCTATTCTTATTATAGAATCTTCTTGTTTTCTAATGGTCTGCTATTAATATGAATTCTACATAACAACTTATTCCTTCTCAAATAGTTAGAATTGTTTTGTGCTTTCTTTTGTGCTTCTTTCTTGTTTAAATTATTGACAGATGCTTTCTTATCTATCTTCTGGTTTATCTCCACAGCCTAAAGGCTTTAGGTTATTGAGCCATACTTGGTAGCTCTAGAAATTGCAATTGCTTTCACTTATGTCATGATGCTGCTTAAACAGTCCTGTTGCTGCAAGAGACTGTTTTCATCGCCTGATGGGTCAAGTATCTAAATCATCATGGTTATGAAAACACATTGTATAATACTCGACAAATTGTATGCACTCGACAAGTAGCTTATATTTGCTCTGACTGGACTGTATGCAGAATGCCAAAGTATATTGTCCTCCTCATGAGCCTATTTATTTTTCCTCATAAAACACTGAAGAGCATAAAGGATTCTGCCAAAAGCAATTCTTCTTTTCTCCTAAGGGGTCCTCCTTGAATTTCTTATATAAAGTCTGTAGACAGATTTTGATTGAACTCAGTGGGTCAGACCTCAATAAACAGCAATGCAGTGGAGGAATGAACACTTACCTTTCATGAAAGCATCTTGAAAGAGGTGTTTTTCAAGAACAAAAGACAAAAGTTAAAGACATAGTATTTAGTGCCTTGATTATCAAAGGCATGTGATCAGAGCAAATACAGTTAGGCAAACATGAACTGAGGAAACCACCTGAGAAAAAACAGCAGTAAAAAAATCTATTGAAACAACACTTTATGGGCATTTGCTGTGTGCACTTATGGCACTATAATAATAAAGTAATAACCTAGAAGGAGCTATCTCCCATTTGCGAGAAATATAGTCAAGGTGTTCTAAAGAGACTTGTGTGTATAATAAAGGATAATATATTATATTATCAATTAACTCAATATATTGAACAGAAATACTGAAAATAAATCCTGATACCCTTATTTTACTTCTCAGCATTCGTCTGCACATTTCTGAATATTATTAAAAGGGGGTATCTAATTGTATTTATTTCTCTACAAGCCAGCTGGACTAGTAATGAAATTCATGTCCACTTCTTTTCCCAACTATTACAACAAACAGCCTGAGAAGGAGATATGGTTATGTCTAATGTACTTTGCATTGAAGTATACTGGGCTTCAGCAGTCTGACTAGGCCTCCTGGGTCTCTGGAAGAACAAGCATCATAACAATAGAAAAGTCCAGCAGATTCCCAGGAGTAGAGCTTCTTTACTTCTGCCTTTTGTCAGCTCTAACAATGTGGCCTACTGGTCATTGCACTGCTGACAGGGCTGGGACTCTTAGTTACATCTCTGTTTTCAGGGCAGGGTTTGCGAATGAGGTTCTGCATGCAGCTACGTTTCTCTCTTGGTTTTATTACCTCGAGGTTAAAACTCACATCTGTCATTTCCATGTCAGGTACAAACTACTGAGAACTCCTAGTCTGTGTCATGCATCAAGAAGGACAGGCTTCCACTCCAGGGAAATCTGGAAGGCAGAATCATCTACCGCATCCTGGGGGCCCTTCTAAGTTCTCAGTGAAATTGGTATTTTTATATTATGTGCACTGTCAGGATCTCTGAGACTGATTATTTTCTAAAGTGTGAGGTCTTTTTTATCTTATAAATATTTGCTTGAATATAGCAGTGGTGTGATATAGAATAACACTGGCTTTACTGAAGTGAATGTAGACTTACGAAAGCATTAATGAGCGTGGACTCTATCCCACCTTCCCATTTTAAAAAGCTTCTAGGCATTTATCCTGTGCTATTCAAGGGATGTTTTTCTGACACCCCCATGTGGCAGCTGACATAAAAAACTAAAACCAAGTAGATTATGAAGAGGTATTGTGATTTCTGCATGTCCTGCAGATCACGGACAGCCAGTAGTCACAGGCATCTGTCCTATCCAGTGAGCAATTTTGCCTTTCTTTGACTTGAGTTTGTACAGTTTAGTGCTTCTGGCATTGGGAAGTCACTTCCTCACTTGCAAAAATCATCTCTTGGTGTGGATTTCTCCCACGCTGGACAGTGAAGGGCAAGTAGCATATGAAATTCAGAAGAGGAAGAAACTGAACAAAACCCACAAACAAATAAAACAAACCCCAAACAAACAAACAAACCTCAAAATGGAAAGTATCCTGCTGCATATTGGATTAATGTGCTGTCAAGAATTGCATGTGTCATTGCATCAGAAACAGAACACAGGAACACAGCTTTAAAAAATCAGCCTGTGGTATTTTCCTTTTTCTGACTTTACTGCAGGCTTTCAGTCATGGAGAGTTGATCAGTCTGTTTTACATTTCCATTTTTGCTGGAAGATCAGTACATGTGAACCTTCTTGCAGTGCAGGAAACCTAAAATGGACTTCCAGCAAAGCTAAATATCATTCTTGCTTGACCATGCAGGGAGTCACTGATGGAAAAAAGAAAGCTGCGCAGCCCTCTGAAGTGTCACTATCATTTGTTACAACAAATTGGGCTGTCAACAAATTAAAAGGCATGATACAGCTACAGAAAAACTCCATCAGTTTCTGGAGGCATAAATTAAGTGCCTGGATATGCAGATATCATGGTAGCTCTAATTTTGAATTATGAGCTATTCTGTGTCTCCGTCCCTTTGAATTTAAGGGGAATAGCGCAAGAAAGAGAAGTAAATTCCTCATGTGAGGCATCCAGCTGTCTATAAGAAGGAGTCAAGAGACCCTTCTCAAAAGGGAGCCAGGAATGGAGAATCCCATAGCGCTGGAATGATCTCTGTTTGAATACCACTTGGTCAGTCTCCAAACACCAAAAAATATGCTACCCCAGCCTATATGTGCTTCCAGAAACTTTTTTGAAATCTGATTTGAAAATGGGATACATTTGAAAATTATGAACATGTAGAAAGTTATTAGCATGGTAAAAGGAGAAACATTTTCAGCCTTTACATAACCAGTCCTATTGAGTACATCCCACTACTGTACCTGCCTCTGCCTTTCTTCATATCCACAGGCTTATAAGATGCAGTAGTTCTTTAGTCACATAAATATGTATATATAACATATATATTTTGCTCATACTACATTTTAAATATTACAAGCTCCTCCATAAGTTAATACACTCCACTGCATATCAAAATAACTCTTTTTATCATACTTTCTCACAAGTGCATAATTTTAAAGGTGAAGTAGGTGGAAATATTAATGTTAAACAACCTCTTAAGAAATCTTTACTTGTTTTTACCACTGACAAAGCAGGGGATTTAAGATTTACCCTAAACTGACACATAAACATTGTTATTTACAACAACATGAAAGAGGGGTAGCAGAGAAACCTCTGTAATGCCTTTCAATGATATGGTATATAGTTTAATAACAGAATAATAATCTGGAACTGGAAAGTTTATTAGTAGACATAAAACTGTTGATTCCCTACTAAGGCTGCTGTTAATGTATGTAAAGCATAACAAAAAGAGCCCTCCCGAAAAAAATAAAAACAGATTCTTCAGCAAACACCAAGGAATACTTACAGTTACTTATATCAATATTGCCATTTCTAAATGAATTAAATGTTCTACCTCTAGTAAATAATGATTGAATTTTGCACTCACAAAGTTTATTTTCTCTTTCTGTCTACACCTGGAAAGGTTTTTTTCTCTTAATCATAAAACTTTAAATACCTTTTAATAATAGAAGTGAGAAAGAATCAAGCCTACACTCATCTTTTCTAATGCAGAGCTGCAGTGCTACACTTACCAGCAGTGCCACTGAAATAAACAGAAAATTTGTAGAACAAGGACATCAAGATTCTTCCCTACAAGAGAAGGTAACAGAAGTATTCTTAGCAAAGAAATTTTTGGCAGAGCAGGAATACCCATTTGACGGCATGTTTTTCAATTATCTTTATTCTTTCCTAATATTTTTCTCATTATCCACTTGACCTCCAGAGTGTGGATTCTGATTCTGCTGTCACTTTTGACCTCATCTTATGCAGTTCAAGTCTTTTTTTCACTTTCCATTGCTAGAGATGTTGGTTCATCATCAACATTCATCACATTCTCATACCTCACTGAAATGCCACAGTAGAAGATGTGGATGTACCAGAGCAGAGTGTAGGGGCTAAACAGTCAGGTTTTAGTCTTTCCAATGTGCAAAGCAGACATTCCTATATAAAATTCAGCCCACCATACACCTTGCTATATAGTGAGAGGTGCAACTCTTCAGTCATTACTGAGATTTGTACATGCAATATCTTGATTGCAAGTTTAGCAATGACCTTTGAAAGATAATCTTATATAGCATAAAGAAATGGTATGTTTTAGCACAGATATTGCAGTGAGACAAGCAGCTGATTTTGCAGGGACCAGTTTAAAATACAGTATTGGCAGTTATAAAAATCTTGTTTTGACTTGTAAAGTGAGAAACTTGTTATGGACGTCACTGATATAGAATAAATATAGTAAACCAAGATGTCACTTATATATTGTCACTTCTCTGACTGTAGCCACACATTTAAATGAGACTTCAGGATAAAGAACATCCAAAATATTACATGAAGTGAAACATCTACAAAAGATTACAAGGAAAATTTGACTTTATTGGAAAGATACATGCTTTGATCAGTGTTAATGAACTGTACATGAAAGGTATGGATTTCAAAGAAATGATGGAAACCACAATGCTGGAGGAATGTAATAATGAGTCAGGCTTTCTACCCACATAGACTCCTCACTTAGTAGAAAATTAATGACTTCTACGGCTGGAAACTGTTACTTTAAGATTATTATTTTTGAAGTGCTATTAATTATTCCTAATAAAGTTATTTTATTGTGGACACAAGCAAACAAACTGCTTCATTCTCTTCTTTGGTGTGTATATTACTCCCTGAGCTCTGAAACCTGCAATACAGCTACAGTACAGCATCCCCAGAGTGCCAAGTTAAATGAGTCTTTCCATAAACTTGTACCAATTGATTAATCAGTTTTCTTAATAATTGCTTGCTTTCATTATGAGCACAGTGTTAGGAAACAAGCAGTCTCAGAACACTGGATTAAACTTGCCTTTCTGAGGCCACTAAAGTGGTGGTCCATATTGCTGAGAAAGCATTTCCACTAGAAAAAAAATATGGATGCTGATATTAATCTGTTCTTCCTTACATATTTTCCAGTAAATGGTAAACTTTCACTACATCTAGCTCCTTGTCAGGGAAAACTGCACTTGAAAAATATTACTGCACCTCAAAAAAATCTTCATTTTCAGGTCATGTATCATACACACTAACTAATATTTACCCCAATTTTATTCAAAACCCTTGACCGATTTCCTTCAAATTTTTTTGCCTCTTTCCCACACTTACATGATCTTTCTCAAATACACCTTTCCTTAAACTGCAAGGCTATGTGCAGTGTTTGTGCCATCACTGACACAATTCTGAAAGGTTCAGATGAGTCTCAGGTCTTCTCATCATTGCCCTGATGGCTAACAAGCAATTTACCTGTGTGCTAATTCTGACTCCGTTTTTAGCCAGTACATGGTACTACTGACCTCCTGATGTGCCTTTTCAGCTCTGTAGAGCAGAAGCAGGAATATTCCCAGGGCCAGTGCCCTTATTCCAAGGTTCAGCATTACCAGTGTGAGCAAAATAAAAGTCTTCAGTGAATTTGCTGCTAAGCTGTTTGTTAACTCCTGGCAAACATTATGGCAAAAGCAAAAAGGGGCTTTAGCACTGAAATGTAAAGCTTAAGAAAACAGATATTGTCTCTGAAGACATAGTCTGACAAATTAATCAGTGAAACATATTATAGTTATCTCCCATTTGGTTTCAAGGTAAGTTCTTCATGCCTTTCAGGTAATAAATTTTCTTGATTTTAATCTGACAAGAAAGCCACTCTGATCTAACAGATCACGTCTAGTAAAAGGGAAAAACCTGTTGCCCTCCTTCCTTTACCCTCTGTTTCTTCCTCTCCTGCTTTTGGTTCTATCATTCTGTCTTCTTCCCTCAAATTGCCTAGACTGCACAGCTGAGACTCTGAGTCAGCTCACCAAACTATCAGAAAATTAAACCAGGAGTAGAAGTGAATCATTTCCATGTGAAACTGGTAAAGAAAGTAAAAGACCTGGCTATATCAGTGTGAGAGATTTGCTTTCATTCTTCTCACTTTTATTTGTTTTCATATACATATGTTTGTATATAATGTTAAAGCCGTTTCTCTCATATTTGTAACTGATTGACCATCTCAGATTATGATTTCTTCCATTTCTTCCAGGAATAATCTAGAGCACAACTGCTTCACATTTAACATTTAGGCTCCTCTATGGAAAGCTAGCAGCTGCAGGATTCAGTCGAAACAAGCAACTGGAGGCCCAGGTTTTGTGAGAAAGTTTGAAGGTGGATTGCTTAACCATTGCAGAAAAGCCTATTGCAACACAAAAGTTCTCTTCATTTTGCTCTTGCCTTTCACCTTATGGAGATCTCTGCAGCTATCAGATAACCTAGCTGAATTTCAGTGTCCCTACTATTAAGTGTATCATATAAAAGGCCTTTAATTAATCCCATCATTTTCAGTGAAGCAGTAACTGAAACAAAGCTGTTCAGCTGCCTCACTAGCCTGGTTTTGCAAGAAATGGGCACTTCAGCATAGAGTAGTGCATTGTGATAACAAAAGCAAATACTGACAGACAAATGAAATAGAGGAACAGCCTTTTATATGTATAAAAGCAGAAGGATAAGATCCTGCTGATCATGTTTACTGCTTGTGTGCTACATATTTGCATAAATAATCTTCATGGCAGTCATTAAAAAGCACTGGAATTTTGGGCTCAGATTGCCAACTTTTTTGTTCTGTAACATTTAGTATAATTCATATGGCTGTCACTTTTAATTGCTTGGTGCTGGCCACTAAGACACATAGTGAGCAAATCCCTATTGACACAATTAATCAAGAATGTTACTTTGGTAGAAGAGCACATATTTCTGATGCTTTCCTCCAATTTACTTATATGTTTGTTTGTTTGTTTAATTATTGCTGTTATCAGTTAATTATGATAAGGAATCTTTAGACATAAAGAAGGTAAACCTACAGTCTCATTTAATGGCTGACTAGTGCTACTGTACAGAAAGTTCTCCAAAGAATGATTCCTTTATTTTTTCTCATAAACCCTTGTGTATCAGAAAGAAGAGGAAAATGAACCAAAACACTTCATAGTGCTCAGCTAACAGGAATGAATTTTAAATGCCATAGGCCACCTTTAAAGAGCATGCCAAAATGTAGCCACAGACATCCAAGGCTACTTGAAGAAAACCTGTTGCTTAATGTTCTGGGGGCATGGAGTCCACACCAGGTTGTTTCTTCTTTTTTTTTCCCAGGACTTTCAGTAGGAGACACTTGACCATTTGCTCTCCATTCCCTGCACAGAAAAGGAGTACCAGAAGTGCTCAGAGCAGAGAGCTAGAACCTGTGGGACAACAGGATGTGAACTGGACCATGGATGGTGCTTCCAGGCAAGAGCATCTACAGCTACAGGGTAAATTGCAGAGCTGCAAAAGAATTTTTAAAAAATCGTATCTTATCAACAAACATTTTACTACTTTGTTGCTGAAAAAAGAGGTGTGCTAAGGTCTCAAAGTAATCGACAAAAGGTAAGAACAAATTTAGAAAGTGTTTTAATGATCCTTTATTTTTTTTTCCCCTTTTTATGTTAGCTGACAAGATTTTTGAAAACCAGTATTTTCAGGTAGCACATAAGTAGGCTGTAAGCCACTGTTTTAGCTCACTTCAGTACTGAAGGAACAAATCTGTACAGCAAAATAATTGAAAACACTGGTTAAAAGTCCTATAATTTATCAAAGATGATTGGATTTCTATTATTTTTTAAAGGAACGTGTTACAGTGTAAGAGCTACTTATCTTCCCTCATCTCTGTTAAATCATATGAGCAGTCATCAGTGATATGGCCTCTGTCTCCTCCTCTGTCATGACAATATAACAAGTAAACTGCTAGGGCTGTAGCAGAATGGGAAAATGGGGAAAATCCCAGATCCTGAGAAAAATCAGAGACAAAAGAACACTGAAGATTTGCAATGTGATAAAATGCCTGAATGCCCAAAAAGTAGTATTCACATGAGAAATGCAAATTGATTGTTGAACAATTTCAGCAAGTTCCTATGCGAAAGTAATATGGGAAATTACTTTACTTGTTCTGCATAGGAAGAAATTCCTCCTTTATCCCTCCACTCATAGTCAGATGCTGATGGGAGGTGGTTGATCTTCACATCAATATACTTTGCTGTTCGGTTTAGGCAGCTTATCTACGCTAGTCACTTACGTTTCCTCTGCAGGCAGTGAAGGGGAGCAGGACCTTTAGGGCACAATATTTCCCATTTTAAACTATATGCCTAGAGTGGGTCAGAGGAATAACTGAGGTGAACAATATTCACTTCCAGATGGTTAAAGCTCAGAAAGAGATCCTCTTATATGGTTGTCTTACCTGGATGACTAAATACAGGTTTCAGGCTTAAACTCAGCAGAATCTTATACACTTTTGGCTTTGGTGTTTCTGCATCCCTCAGAATTATTGAGTACCTACTTAATCCTTGAGGCAGAAAGTGCAACGGGATAATAAATAGTTCGATCTGGTATTTTTACATTTGGTATGGGATGTGACTGCTACTGGGTGGACTAACACAGCAGAAAAGAAGAGCTCCCTTTAAACCTCAGGAAAATCACCAGAGACTGATTTTCCTGCTAGGAATTAGCCATAAACCATTCAGACATGAATAGTAATTTGAATGTAATTGTCCCTTGATTGCTCGCATTCCAACCATTTTTGTCATTGTTTTCCAATGGTTCAGAATAAGGATATTTGCATTTTTCATTTTAACTGTTTTTAAATAAAACCAATTTGTTAAATATAACTGCATTTAGAAAACTCAAACTTTATAAAGACCCAGATTTAAGATTGCCTTTGTCCAATTTGAATTATCTACATACAGATTTTCACAGGCTAGTGATTAATTTTTTTCACAGCCCAACTTTTATTAGTCTCAGTCGAAGCTGTGAATATGCTGCCTTTTTGCAAATGAAAAGTTTGCTGTGACAAGATAAGCACTCAGAAAATGAGGAACATCTTTCCTTTCAAAAGCCTGGTTTAAGTGACTTGCTTTGAATCATAAGGTAATCTTGTGACAGATGATGATATAAAATACATTTTCTAAGTTGGCATTGCATTGCCTTAGCTGTAGGAATAAAGCCCATTGAAAAACAGATTGCTGTTTCAGTCTTGGTATAAAACTGAAATTATAAACTTGCACGATGAATTGCTGAGCAGTTCAGAAAAAAAGATTTCAGCTAAATCAGAAGGAAAAAGAACTTTCTGAATTTATTATCCAAGTCTCCCATAAAGTTAATGACCTTACAAGAAACATTTTTTGTCAAATAAACAATTTTTGTGCAAAGCTATTCTACCCAATAATTCTAACTAGTTTTGTCTTTTAGGTCTCTTGAGTTTCATATTTATTAATTTTATAGCTTCCACTATCTGAAAAAGTAAGATAAAGGTCTTGAAGATAATATGACTAAGTTGACATCCACAACTATTTTCTGGGCATCGGCCATCTTGTTCACTGTCTGAAATGAAATCTATTGGCATAAAAATACAGGTTAGGATGCCATAATTAAAGGCTTTATTATAATGCCAACAGAAAAAAACTGTGAGTTAAGATTAAACAGACAGCTTTATTTATGGTATTTCCCAATTTTGAGTTGTATTTTTTCAACATTAATATCTTAATGTAATTTTTGTTTCCTGTGAAAAAGTCAAATAAGTTACCATCTGTTTAAAGCTTCCTTTTCTACTTAAACGTAGCCATTAACACCTTGAAAATAAGGGCCTGCTTTTTCCCTTATCTCTGAAAGTAAAGCACTGATGCATTGATGAAGAATCATTAATAATATGATAATATATATGATTCTTTAATAGAAAGAAATGGTTTTCATAATGATGTTTTAAATTTTGTACCATTGATCACAATTAACAATCAACATTTGTTGAACAAGATAAACTTGGTAAGCTCACTGACATGGTAATGGCTTAAAAATATGTTAGAAGTAATATATGGCAATTGCATTGTTTGTTATTGATATATTAATATTAATATATCATCACAAATGTTCTCCCAGTTCTCATTTGGATTAGATAAGGAGCAATGTGACAGACAGGAAGAAATTTTAATTATATAGAAATTTAATTATCTAGACTGTGTAGAGAACAATTGACTGACTTGGACTTACTTTTAGCCACTTCTATACCACTACAAATTAGAAAGTAAGAAATACCTCTGGTGCCACCAATATATATAAAAGCAAAAAAATAATTTAAAATCTAAAATAAAAGTAATTACTTGAGCAATATTCCTATTGATGTGAATAGGAGATTTGCCTGAGTAGTTTGTCAGTAATAGCTCAACTTCAGATTTATCCCCAGAACCACAATGATCATCTACAGTAAAGCATAGTGTGGATAATCTGGATCACTCATATTATCAGTCTTGTTAATGGCAGCTATGTACTCTCTTAAAAAATATAGATACAGAAATGGGATGATTAGTCAGGCTACAAGGACATGTGGCTAAAGCTATTAAATTAATTATTAGTAATGAAGGAATAATTAATAGGAAAGTACAAGAACAAGAGTGATGCTGCTCTGGCTTGTTTCTCAAGACTTAGAGTTGGATAACCCTAAAAAGTTCAATAGTTTTAGCTATGTGCAAAGACCAGCATACTTATTTCAATTTGTAACTTCTGTCAAATTAATTTCTTAAAAAAAAAAATCTAAAAGGAAATGTCTTACAGAGCTTCTTTGGCCTTCTGACCTACAGGAAGCGTCTCAAATGTCTCATTGCCTGCATTTCTGTAATTTCCTAATGTATCTTGCCAATTTCAGGGAATGACACATGAGACAAAACCCTTTTTTTGCTGCTTTAGATGTGGGGCCGCTTCAGCTGTATATTTGCTACTCATCTGGTTCCTAAATCTTACAGTTAAGAATTTGGTTTAAACTTCAAAATGTTACAGCTTCCAAAAGAAAGGGACTATGGCTAGCAACTGACTTTAATGGGGCTTAAGCATGTTTGAAAGCCTTTCTTGAGTAAGCTCAGGGTCTTAGACTTCTCGGTACTTGAAAGCTAAGCAGGACTTAATTCTCCCAGCCTTTCATTGGCACCTTATTTCTGTTAGAAATCCCAGCACTTCATTGTAATTAATTGCATAAATGAATACTATCAATGTAAAGATAACAGTATTGGGCCAAAAGCAACGACTGTATTTCATGCACTCTCCAAAAGTGACTATCCACCACCACAAGAACAAAGAGAATGAGGTCAGCAAAAATCCCTAATTTCCACTTCAAATGAGACCAAGCTATAAGGAACAATTTTAGCCTGTAGATTCATTTCTACTTTTAAAATTGATCGAGGAGAGTTCTGTTCAAATACTGTACAATGATATTAGCAATATTAATGGGAAATAATTATAAAGAGAAATAATACCTTTTTTTTAAACGGGTCCTGAAATAAAGTACCAATACTGCTAATGTAAAAGCTTAGCCCTCTTCATAGTCAGTGCTACATTAAAAGAATTTTTATTAACTAATTCAAGAAAGAAATATGATGAATGCCTCTTTCCAAATTCTATCCCTATCTTTCGTTACAGTAGTATCTGGTAATAGAAAGTGCTTCTGGCAATACTTATCTGCATATAATGCATAAAATTTTTAAGATATAAAAAGGCCTGTATGGAGGACAGCCACTTGATCCATACCAAGAATATCATAACATTTCCTGCTTCAAATTAAAACTAAACCTAATAGTTCTTCTATTTATTTTGATCTTATAATCAGGAACTTATAATATATGGGACAAATTCTCAGCAGAGGAAATTGCCACAGCTCCATTGATTTCAACATAAATTTGTATCACCTGTAAATCTGACTCTCCATCTTCAATCCATCATTAGTCTCAGAAATTTGCTTTTCACAATTCTTTTTACTACCTACCACTTCTTTTTACAATTAAATCTAAAATAAACAATTTCATTATTTGACATTATTTATATAACTAAAACCCCCAAACTTGTCGAGTTCCCAAATGTCCTCACGATTTCTTGATGAATAGGTTGTCGGCACACATATCATAATAGCATGCTCATAACTCAAATTTCTTTTTTTCCTGTTACTATTTACTTTCTGGCCTGTAGGAGTTTTCTCCAGCCCCTATCAAGACCAAAGCTCTCTTGGCCTAGGTAACAATCATAGATTCCTGATCTAAAGAGCACACAATTCAAGAAGTGCAATGGGTGTAATGTTGCTTGTATGAATTACGAATTGCAGCATTAGCCATCTGCAGCCTGGTAACAAATAACTCCAGAAAACAAGTCTTGGCATAGACTTAATTTTCCTACGTTAAACAGAATATTTGAGAGCTAGACAGGGTTGAGGCAGCATCAAAGAACAGATGCTCTCTGATAGCTGGCTATGGCTCTGATTCAGGAACATATTTAAACACAGAGATACGCTTAAAGGCTTTGCTGCATAGGGATGGATATAAAGCTGTGCTTAGGGCTAAACATTGGCTGAAGCATCCTGTTAAATTCTGTATCTAAGAGCAGGATCTCTTCCATTGTTATGTTCTATAGGACTGCTCTAGTGAACGGTGCTGGGATATCTTCTGTTTTGATTATCCATCCACTATGCATCAGGGTGGGAAGCTCCAGTAGATAGGAAATCAAAATCTTTTTATTTTGCAATACTGTGATTGTGTTATTGTATCTGTTTAAGGTAGACTGATTTGGATTCTGACAGTAAATTAAGACAGAATTCGCCCGAGACATAAGACTAGCAAGGTGATGTTTCTCCTTTCAAACCACCTTTTACCTGGGATACAACTGCGCCATTGTACAAGCATACCAGGTTCAGCAAATTCAAAATTGAGCGGCACATTGGCACATCTAAAACCAGCACTTTATTAAGCTATTTTATGTTCTTTATCAGGTGCCCAGAGCAATCAGGTTGGAATTACAATTATTGGAAAATATTAACAAAAATTTAAAATGGTTTAGTATGTATTCATTCTCCTGAGCACTGACCAATAACACAGCCTGCAGCTATTTCAGATAACCCTTTCAGACCTCTGGTCTGAGGGTGAATACCTGCTACTGCAGCAGTTTTCACTGAAATTTACCCAAGTCTCATGAATTTGAACTGCACATATCAGTCAGTTTATTCTGGTTTTCTTATCAGTTTTTCTTACTGACATGTAGAAGAATCATATTGTAGAAGATATAACTACCAGGTTGCTGTGATACATTTCTGTAAAATTATATTTCATCCTCAACTACAAATTATTTGAGATGCTTTTCTCATGTACTTTTGGAGTAATAATTTAATATCACCTGGAGACAACAAAACAGTAGAACACATACAAAATCATAGGAATGTTAAAAATCAGAACACATTGAGGAGCATATCTTCTTTTGAGAATTTTTTTGTATCTGTTATAACAGACATAAGTGATTTTTTTATGAATCCCCTGTCATTCAAAGTGTATTTTTATATGAATGAGACAAAAGTTCTTAGAGAAGCATTTGAGAGCATACATTTGAAGAGATGGCATTTTTATGCACACCTGAAAAATCTGAGGAATCTAAATTTTAGCCTATACCCCTAATCATGACTTGGCTGATCGATGTAATTTCATGTAACGTCTGTAAGCAACTAACTTCCATGCTTGAGCATGTCTACTGTTGTCAGCTTTAGTAACTGATTAAAAAGTCTAGATTCTCCTTTCTGATGGGAGGCAAAACTTCTGTTTCCAGACTTAGAACCTTTGAACATTGGGCTGGAACAGCCTAAAGACCTTTAATTTAAAATCCTCTTTCCTTCTAGGGGTCTTGGCAAACTTAAGATACCTGGTAGAAAAGAGTTAATTGTTAAAGGCAGAAAGATAACCAAAGCTCATCAAGCAGTCAAGTCCAGATGCTTCCCATACAAGGAAGAAAAATGAGCCAGTGAGTAGTGAAGGGAAGAAGCTGCCTTTATCTCAGGAGATGCAGCTGTCATGTAAAGACTGAGTCTGTAGTGCCATCTGCTTAATGCCTGAAGTTGCATGTGTATCACAGAATGGAAGAACCTTAATTTGAGGACTGTGCTTGCTCTCTAAAGAAAAAGTAAAGAAGGTGGAGCAGCCCTCATTCTTGTAATCTGTGCTGTATGTTGCTCCAAAGGAAGGGGGTGAAAAAGTAAGAAAGATACATGGTTTCATATATGGAGACTCAAGAGAACAGTGTAGTAAAGATGAAAAACAACCCAGGGGGAAAAAAAAGTGGTGCCAATTCCCTGTGCTCGGCAGTGATTTCTGAAGTTGCATAGAAAACTTCTAGAAAGACTTAGGCTGCCTAAGCAATCTGACTGGCTGTGATGAGCAGAGGTTAAAGGCTGAAAGTGAAAGGCAGCGTGGTGGGCTTTTCTTAATGCAAGAGCTGGATTTGAATACAGACTACCTTTGCCCTCCTGCCAAAAGTTAGTGCCAGTCAGGTTCCAAACCTGATGCTGGACTATGGCTAGCTGCAAGCCTTATTCTGCAAGTTACAGAAGCGTTTTTCCTTTGTGGGAAGACTAACACATCATTTCGTGGTTTGCACGCAGTCAGCTGGGGTGCAAATTTAAAATTCACCAGCTATTCTAAACTAGCTCCGTGTGTTTTTACTTTGCCGTAACAACGTCCATGCAGGCAGCCGGGAACAGCAGTCACTGCTCTGTAAAGCCCCGCTCCAGCTGACTGTGTGCCAGCTTTCCGGAGTAGAAAAGCCTGGCGAGGCGATTGTTCTTGTCAAGTGCTGGAAAATTCAGTATCTTTTGAGGCCACACGAGAGAGAATGACAAATCATTTCTGAAAAAAAAAAAAAGATTAGAAGCTAGATTTGTTTACTGCTCTGTATTAAAGCATTGTAACATTTTAATGTTGCATTGGAACCTGATGGAGAAAAATGCAGTCTCCTTATTTTGCTTCTGCTAAGTGAGAAAACCCTGGTATATTTATTACCTATAAAGCTTTATTTGAAAGCAAGTTTAAGAAAGACTCCAAATGCTGTGTTAAATCTTTATTGATATAAATTGTATGATATTGTCTCTGAAACTCACTGGGAACTGTTACTAATCCCTGCATTCAACATATTGCATATGACAGCCCTGAAATTTAAAGCTGGACAGTAATTTTTGAAAGGATAATACTTTATCTTATGCCCTAGCAAAGGATTGAGCTGAGGTGGAGGGGACAGTTAATAGAGTTATATGGATGTAGCATCCAAAAGCTGAAATAGGAACTGCCAGGAGCTAGAATGTGCAATTAAGATGTTCCTTTATTGGAAAAGGTAGTTTAGGGAGCTTTTGTAGAGACTCATCAGGCATTCATGCAGTATGTAAGTGCTTTTTTTCTGGAAGTATAAGTAGCAGGGTAGAAGGAGGTATGTACTGAAAATGTATGTTTACTGTAAACATGCTGCAAGCATGCATAACAAAAGTAAAAGCTATTCAAAAGCCATTTTGCTGTTAAGGCCAGTGCTTCAAAATTTCTAGCATTTTAGAAAACTGGTGCTAAATGGTGGAAAACCAAATGCAGCAGCACAGCTCTAGATTATGTTCTGTTATGTTCTCACACTGTTGAAGGTCTCTTTCTCTAATATGTACTTATTTATAACTTTCTCATAATTTTATGAATTAGTTTTTGCATGCTTACCTCGATTGATATGGAAGTGTGAAGATTGCTATTAATTGTGTGTATTCTAGCCTGTGACTGGTGACTGATCTAGAAACATATTCTAATTTCCCTTGCTGTCCTGTAGTTTCAAGTATCCCCTCAGAATCTGCGGATTAAAAAGGAGAATGGCAACACCTCATCTTCTACCCTTCCTTTCTTTCTCCCTCTCAAAATATGCCGAAGTACCACGGCTAAAGATCTTTAGACTCATATCTTAATGTAGCACTCCTTGGGATTTCTGAGTTCAGGAATGTTTATGACAGTCCATTACTTCTCTGTGATTAGACTAATCAAATTCTTTACCCCCATTTGGTAAACCTTACTGAAAGCTAACAATTATGTGTTTCACATCCTTAAATTAGTTGGTGTAGTTGCTCATTGAATTTCATTGTTACAGTTGAAAAGTCCCTTATGTTAATCTGAAAGAGAACAAATATTTCATGCAGAATGTTATAAAACTAGGGTCATGGGTCTCAGTCATCTTCTGCTATAGGCAATGATGCTACATCCCCCTACAGAGCAAATGAGTTCCAGCTTAAAGCCAGCAATGTTTTCTGCTCCTACTGTTTGTAATAGAAAGGCTAGCACAGAAATTCAATGCTCTCATATTTGGAAAGTATCTTATTTTCAGCCTAAATGTATTCACAGCTAGCATATAACTGTTCATTCATCTGCTAATGTAGTCTTTCATGCCTTTCAGTACAACCCACTGTCATATCGCTCTCTTGAGGAATTGCACTCAGTTAACAGTTCTTTCACTTCTTCCATCTCTCTGGTTATACTAATACTTACAAATAGTTAACCATTTCCTATGTGTCATATTACAAGATATGGTGAAGCACAGATGTATCTAATGCACTGGCATAGTTCTTAAGCCTACAAAAGTTTGTGTTTTAGTATAAAAATCTCTCCGTTGACAGAAAACAGCCAGATAAATATGTCTACAGTTAAAAAGTACATCGAGGGTGTCTTTAATAATCAGAAAGAAGATTTTGGTGGTTTCTTTGTTCTAGTTTGGTGTGTTTTTTTCTCCTCTCCATAATATATTAAAATTATCTACTTTCACAACCAGAGGCACCTGGCTAGAAACTTTACTCTGCCCTACACTTCAATTAATGCAATTAGTTTTTCTGGGCAAGGCCTAATTAATAAGTACTTTGGTCTGCCAGTTTGTATCTAGTCTCCTAGTAAACACAGGCTACCTCTTCAAAGAGCAGCCAAATTCAGGTAAGTTTAAACAACAAAGTGAAAGATGGTTGTTAAAGAGAGAAGATAGCATGAGAGAAAGTGAGAATGAAAAACATACAGACTGCTGTGGCATATCTGTTCTGTGGCTTCTTATTTCTTGTCTGCTACATGTTCATGTATATCTACTTTCAGAATTCTTAGCTTTTTAAAGACTATGACTTCAGAGTAATTTGAATTTTTGCTGTAGTTTATATTCTCATTGCAACTGTGTTATTCCATAACTTATGTTTGAAAGCAACTGTTGTTGTCAAGAAGCTTGTGATTTTTCTCAGTTATGGTTGAAATTTTGCTATCACTAACCTTAAGTGTTTGATTTTTCATAAGGCAGTCTAATGATTTTCCTTTGAAGGCTTGTGATCCCTTATTCTAAAGTAACTAGATTTATATTTTATTACAGAGCTTGGCTTGTCGGCAGATTTAGTCAAATGTTCTGAGCATACCTTTGATGGGTTGAACAGGATAAAAGAGTTTCATAGCTGTCTTTGTAGAGGATAAAGGGCAGAAGCTCAGCTTCATTTTTATTCATAAGGTTTCAGTGACAAGAAATAAGGTTCTAATCCTGCAACAGGAGAGAGCAGAGGGAACCATTTTGCTTGTGGGGTTTCTTACTGAAATCTGTGACCAGCTCAGAGCAATGACAAAAAAATGAGCTTGCTTTATTTTTTTTCTTGGCTTCCCAACTTTCATTCTTTTGATGTTATAGGCAAACATCTAATGCTTTTCATAATATAGTAGCAGCTGACTTTGAGGTATGAATGGAGCATTATTAAAATATAAAATGCTCACAGTTCAATAAAAACACCCTGAAAAATCTGGAGAATATACAGCGATGTGCATGAAAGATTTGTCTGACTTCAGTATGTGCAGTTAGAACCTGTATCTTTGAATTTTTCCATAATAAAGGTTAAGGAATTGCACATAGATCACGTGCTGTGCAGTTGATTTTCCTCTAGAGTAAGAGCTACTTTGCACTCTAAGTCTGAAAAATGGCAAGATTTGGTAGAAACAGCTTTCACTTTGTATCCTCATGTCAGGATTTCCCACTAGAAGTAGGGGAGTGGAATGATTATCTGTGGGTTTCATAGGCAGTCTGAGTATGAATGTCGTGTATTGGTTCTGAGCTTAAAATCTCAAGTAGATTTAATCACTTAGGATTTAGTAACTGTATTATTTTATGCTCTAACTGGCCCAGGGAAAATACTCTCAACTGGTGAGTATTTTTCAGGTTTTTTGGTCTAAGGTCCTATGGATTTTCTTGCTCCACTTTTGTTAAACTTGCACTAGTCTGCACCATTTGCATCAAACTTGCATTTTTCTAGAAAAATCCTGCTACAAATGCAGTTTTAGTAACAAACATTGGTATCCGAATGGGGGTTTACATGGCAAGGTTTTCTGTTAGAGAGGGATGTGGAGCAGAGAGGCTGCAGAGTTGGCTTCTGTGAGGTGTCAGGGCTGCCCTGTACTGAACACAGCTGGTTTCAGCCAACTCTAAAGTGGACTCACCTGAGGACACAGCTGAGCCCTTTAGCAAAAGTGGTGGTACCTCTGTGAAAACACCTTTAAGAAAGAACAGAAAACATCAGATAGGGAGAAAAAGAAGGAATGCTAAAGTTGTGGGAGATGGACTGTGGTGGAGCAGATGACCCCATTTATTTGGAGGTACTGCAGGCAGTGGATAAGCTCACCCCAGAGCAGGTACTTCCCCAAAGGGACTGCAGCCTGTGGATGAGCCCACACTGGAACAGGTACACCCCTGGAGTGATATGCTGAGCCAGGGAAAG
>NW_010157664.1:60601-100925 GCF_000695765.1 Mesitornis unicolor
GGTGGAAAGGTGTTTTCCTGAAATGTATAAATATTTGGGGGTTTTTTTGTTTGTTTCCCACTACCTAGGTCAGTAATTAAATAGTTATTGTAATTCACAATAAATTAGTTTCCCTAAGTTGAATCTGTTTAGCCCATTACAGTAATTAATAAGTGATTTCCGTGTCTTTGTAGACCCACAAGCTTTCTTTTTTCTGTTCTTGGATTAACTTGGAACTTACTTCAAAATGAAGCCACAAACCATGATTTCTGTGATAACGAATAAAGCTGCTGTTGTGAGTAGGTGACACACAACCTGTATGATATTAACTACTTAATCCAAGTTTGCCTTTAAACAGAGATGATTATTTACCTTGTAATATGCAGTTTTTTGTTTGGCTTCTGATACAATTCCCCTCACCAGTTTTTTTGTTGTACTTCACTAAGGTGAGTTTGTGGTCTGTATTTTATTACTAGATGGAACATTAATTAGAAAAGGCTAGTGAACTGCAGATGAATTCAATAATCAGTTCACTGAATAGCTTGAACACTCCTACTTGCTGTGAACTTCAATATTGCTGAAGATACTCATGCAGCATTTGTAAAATGAATATTTCTCCAAGCTTGAATAAACTTTTATCAAAAGTAAACCTGAGGAAGAAAAATGTCAGTGCTCTGCTATTAACCTTCTTATGTTCCCTCTCTATGCAGTCATGAAATGTGAATGTAAGGCAGAAGGGTGAGTCCCAGAACAGAAAGTATGGCCTGTCCTGATACTGCCTCACCCTATGAAATCTTATGGTCAAAAATGTGCTATTTTTGCTGTCCTTTTAAGAACTGGCAGTTGGTTAGATGCTGAATGTTCATGGTTTTCTAGCTGGAAATTTTTTTCTTTCTCTGATTTCTGTGAACTTTCAGGATGAGCTAAAGAAACTCTAGTTGCTTAGCAATTTCAAGCACTTTGTCAGTGTTAATTGTCTTACTGTGACAAATTTTGTCTGAGATTACAAATTCAGTCTGATCTCACCTGAACACCTATCCTTTTCTTCTTCTCCCCTACCTTCCCCAAAATACAATTTGCTCAGCCTTGGTTTATTCATTTCTATTCTACTTTTTACCTTAGTATTTGCAAATATATTCATATGTTTCATTTTTGCATGGAGTGCTGTATTCTACTTTCAGTGGTAATTTCATAATTAACTTCCTCTGCCTGAGTTAAGTGAAAGCTACTAAGCATATCAAGCGCCGCAGAACTAGAAACTGTTCAAAATAATGCTGCTAGCTGGCTGTATTCCCTTTTGCTAGTAACTGGTATTTTTCATGAGAAAAGAACTAAGGAATCTTTTAGCTCTCTTTGTTTTCCAAAAAGTTCATAATGATGGGGCTTTTAATATTGGAACTAATTTTCTACTTAAGACTTTTTTTGTTTACTATATTCATGACACCATATGCTGTTCAGAGGCAAGTGTCTAGTAGTGAATGCTGCATTCATTGTCTAGTCTTGACAGATAAGTGTGGTGTTACCTGAACGGGTTGCGGAGACAACAACTTCCAACCTGGTTTGGATTTTGTAGGGACACTGTGCATACTTATTTAGTGCCTCTTTAAGATAAAATATTTCAACACTCCGAAGTGTAATGACTCTTCTCCAAAGGTAAGAACCTTTGCTGCTTGACTGAATTTCCTCAAAGTGGCTGTAGCAGGATGGATAAGGTATTCTAGACAGGGAAATATTTAGATCTGACTCTCTTTAGCTTGAGAGGGAAATTGGCTAATACATTTTTACACTGTTTGTAATAATACGGTGTTTGGGAGGCCCAGGTTCAAAGAGCCTACTTCTGCTTCCCTATCTTTAGAGAATCTGGAGGACACACTTAAGGGTTTTGTTTTGGTTTTGAGACAAAGAGAAAGTGAGTATGTGAGTACAAATAAATTACTTTCAGCAGAGCACTGAAACAGCTTTCTTCCTGTCATTCCTTCACCGGCTTTTCACTAGCATCAGTCCCTAATTGACCATTTGTCCTTACTGGTTGTATGGGACCAGTCCAGAAGATGATGTGAATACCATTATAGGCTCTCTTAATGGAAGAAATGTTTGTGGAATCACAGTATCAGTGGTCTGAGGTAAGAAAAAGTTGGGAATCTGACACTTGTCACAGGGCTGCCGAGTCTAAAAGTTGGGGATAATAATGCATCTTCTCTTCCTAAAAGCTTAAAGTTCCTACAAAGTACTAGGGACAGCAAGTATTAAGATTTTTCCCTATGGTGGCTAATCCCGTAGCCACGAGGTGTTTTGTTACTTTTTTTTTTTTTACTTAACTGATCATTTGTAATCAATTTCTTCTTATCCCAAAAGATAAAATTTCATTTTTGTACTGTAATGCAGTAAGTGCTGCTCGAAGAACCTGGTAATTACTTCACACAATAGAAGGTGATGACAGCATGATGATGATGTTAAACACTTATCTGGGCACATATTTATTAAGAATTTCACATAAGAAGGTTAATCTGACTCTAAACCTATCTCATAAGTCAGGAGTAGCATCTTGCAAACTCTTACTGCTATGGTCATATGACAGTTGCATACTGTTTACTTAAGGGAGAAAGGTTAGTCTTATGATACCTCAAAGGCGCTCAAATTAAGTTCACCTTTCTGAAAAATTCTGAAATTCTTCTGAACTGTTGTTTCTATAAGTGAAGCATACTGTCATGAGTCTCCTGTCAGGTAAATAAAACTAAGAATTCTCCAACCTCAGAAAGAAGTGTGGTGTTACTATTTGGTCCAAAAGCAAAGGATCCCTCTGAAATACTTTAAAAAAAAAAGAATAAAACAAGAAGTCAAACATTCCGAGTAGGATTAAAAAAATTGCTTATGCAAGATTACATTTGGAAATCAGATTTGTTGGGAACTTGTTAGTTCTTAAGAAGGATGTGCCAATTAATTTTCTTTTAAGAAGAAAATACTTGCTCTTTCTTGGCATTAAGCAAATCCTTCCTGCAGCTTTTCTTCATCAACTAAAACCTCTCTGATTTGACCTCCTATCTCATCATAAATAACAGAGAAGAGGGCTCAGTGAGTCAGAGAATGACTTTATGAATGTGCATTTCTGTTTGATAGTCCTATTTTATTAGACTACCATTAAAAACAAAACAATAAAAAAGCCTGTCAGCCTGGCTGTCTCCGCAGCTGTCTATATGCCTTTTTAGGCAGTGCTGGCTGTCAAGCTCATTATTCTTCCTCTGAGTTGGTTTGACCCATTGTCGTGCACTTTTGCTAGGCTGACAAAGTTTGTGGGATCTTGTCTCTTGGGAAATACATCCAGAAGGATAAGTTAATTCTCCTTCTCTCCAGTAAGCAGTTCTGTCTGACTTCTCCAGGGCCAGTGTGTCTGAGTAGTCTAAATTGCTTATCCTGTAAGCAATAGGGTCTGCAAGACCACAACTGAAACCCTCCCCTTTCCTTACTTACCCTTCTTTGTACCACTGCGTTTGTTGTGAGTGGTGAGTACTTAAGGTCCTAGGAACCATTGAGATCAGCTGAAACAAGAAAAGAAGGTGAGAAGACCTAATATTGTCCTTGGTGTATAAAAAAAGCAGCTCCATAGCTATTCATACAATATGTAGGTTTGAGGAGAGGGATTTGCTGTCTCAGCTTGCTAACACAAGTCGGTGTGGAAGTGAGATTTAATATGTATGTAATTACTACACATGAGAATAGCAATTGGAGAAGGTTAGTGCTACCTCACATGCTCTGTCATTAGGGATCAGTGCTAAACATCTACAATGAAGGAATGAAGGTCAGATTTTTGGAGCTGCTCACAGTCAAATGCTGTTCATTGTAGCCAAATCTACAGAAATTACTGTGTTGAGGTTTTTATTTCTGATTTGTTGCCTGAATTAAACTGAGAAAGGAAATCCTTTTTTTCTAGTCACTGACGGAGAAACTCACTTGGTTCTCTGGGTAAGGAGAAAGTAAAGAGGGTTTATACTTCTATGTTTTTAAGAAAAGGCAGGGAATAAAGACACATCTGCTGGAAGCTCTTTTCTGAAAGTTTGTGCCCAGGAAACATGTCAGTAAGAGAGTTTTGTCTGTTTGTTTGTTTTTTTACTGAAATAGGCTTACAGCTGCAAGCAACAGTCCTTGCTCAACCATTCTAGATATTACTAGTGGAATACATGGTAATAATATTACTATGTAGTAAATTTGAAAGGTAAAATAATTTGCAATGTAGAGGTTAAAAATACTCATATTTGGGTGAAGGAAAGTCTTTACTCATTAGCTATGAAGTTATTGCTGATTAAAGATTTTTCCCTATATTAGAGTATGAAGTGCCTATTGACTTCAAGTGTCTGATAAATTCTGATTTAGTAATCACTACAGCTTCTGTTTTTTTAACTTTTCCTAGGAGTTTATTACTACTGAGCGATATGGATTAGCTGTGTGAAAGCATGTCTTTATCAAAAAAACTGAATGTCTGAGTTTGTGATTTTGTCTTAGTGTGTATGGTCTGTGTTTGACTAGGTAAGGGAAATCCTTGTCTGCAAGCAGAACTGAAAACCAAATACTGTATCAATAAATGGCTCTTCCTAATTGTACATTTTTTAAAAAATACAATCATTCAGCCCCCTAAATATAAAAAAAAAGAAATGGCCGATTCATTGAGCTTCAATATTTAAATAGTTTTTCCATAAACTTTTTTTAAATTGTCAGTAATATAAATCTTAAAGACATCCCTCTGGAAAAAAATGTATGTTCTGTTTTCATGAGGAGTGACATGTTAATTGCCTGCAGACATCTTGTTGGACTAATGAGTAAAATAACCTAATAACTAATTGAAACTCCACTGAAATAAAGTCATTAGGAAAGTAGTATCATATCTAAGTAAATTAACTCCATTTTCTATCCTGACTTATCTAGCTGTTGTGCTTTGATCACAGCTGAATTGGATCATTAACTAATTAAAAGTGAAGCCAATTAATAATTGCAAACTCTTGTATAGAGAGACTTTTTTCATCTTTCACAAGACATTTCAATAAGAAGTCTTGGCTCTTTGAAAATTTTCTTCTGCAAAAGTTTAAGAATAGGTGAATGACAAAGCTAATGACACTTTGGTCAGGAACAGATCCTTTAGACTGCAACTATTCAAGGAATTGACCAGCAAAACAAGATTTTTGTTGTGAAGTGCCTTTTTAAATTTCTCTTAGTGCAAGTGCCTTGCAAAACCATAACTTAAAAAATCCCCAAAAAACAACAACCAACCAACAAACTCCTAATAGCTTTCTAACCATTCTCATACTTGTTCTGCTGGAAGACCTAGGCTTTTAAAGATTTGAGGCAGTCTTCCTGAAAGAAGTTGTGATCATTTAGCTCTAGTGTGTCCTCTATGGCTCAAGTTCCCTACCCTGGTAACGCTTTTGAGCGAAGAGCTGTTGCTCACTGCACCTCTCAGGTTCTTGTCATAGGACTGATGAGTTTTGGGTATCTAATAATGGGTCAGGTTTCACAGTTATTCTGTAAGTATATTGAAGTCCCTGAATTTCCAGTTTCCCTGATGCAGAACTGGGAGCTCTTGAAGCTTTAATTTCTGCCTTTTAAGCCTTAGGGACTGAGAAGGAGCTGAGGAGCTACAAATCTTGTGAGGGGAAAAAGAAAGGCTTATAGCTGAGTGAGAGATGTTGAGAATTTAAAATTTATTATGCTCACAATTAATTCTTTCTGCTCTGCCCTGCCCACGTTTTCATATGAAAGGGACATTATATATTTTTTTCTCCCACAGGGAGAAAGGGGGCATTACAAAACCAGAGTTTTCTGCAGGAAAACTTCCTTCTGATCAGTTTTGATGCATGTTGGTGTCACTTCTGCAGCTGGAGCTTGTTCAGATGCTGCGTGTGGTTAAAGGACAGTAGAAGGTTATCTTGTTGTGGTGGTGGAAGCACCAGTTCCCTTCCTGAGCTACGTTGTGAGATATCTTTAGTTCAGTTTCATGTTCTTGTGTGAAGTACCTGAATTCATGAGAAAAGGAACCAGCATATTGGGTTGTTACACAGAGAAGTTAGACAGAATAACTTGGAATTTGTACATTTCCTGGCACAGATCATCACCTTTGTGTAAACTGTAGTGACAGATCTGTCAACTCAGTGTGTCAAACTGGATTACAGTTTTTTATTGTTCCATTACCTTTTTCAGATTATCAGAGGAAAGGTAGGCATTAAAGGATCCACTCTCTCTTTTTTTTTTTTTTTCATTTAATACTTTGGGACTGGTAAAGGTGTTTATATATCTAAGTAATCTCCAAGTCAGTAAATCCAACATCTCAAAATTCAGCCTGACTTCTAAACAGTTTGGCTTTTGTGGAATACACTGGTTTTCACGGAGATTCAGGTAATGATAATGTATTTGGAGTTAGTTGCTGAAGACTGAAATGTCTGCATACTGAGGTGGGATCCACCTAGGCTCCACAAAAGAAACTTTTATGTCAGACCCTGTACTTCTAGGCTACAGTGAGGTCTGTCCTTCCACTATTCAGCACTCCTACATGCCTGAACTGGCTCTCTCTCATGGTAGACAGAATCCTTTCAGTGCTGTAAGGACATAGGACACAGCACAGTAATTGCCATTTTCCACAGGAAGAAGGTAATTATTTGGTTTAGAGTACTGGAGTCTTTCTGTTGTATGTTAAAGCAGGTGCATTTTGTGCGGGCTAAATACTCTGGTCAGAGAACACAATTCTGTATTTCAGGCTACAGAAATTTCTATTTCAATAAATACTTCAGTGAAAATCTTACATAAATACTGAACTAAACTGAAAGACCAGTTCAACATACAAGACCACTAGCTGTGTCTCCTGTCCTTGTCAAATGATAAACTAGAAGTTCAGATCTTACAAGTTCAGTATTTCATCTAAACAAAGATGGACCAAAGGAAGATATATGTATAACCAGACTATGGGTGATGGGAATCCTCGTCTTGTGGCTTTCTTCTTTTCCTTAAGTCTTTTTAAAACAAAAAAGAAAAAAAAAAACAAAAAAACCCCCAACCAAACCAACAAAAAAACAAACCACCACGTAACAGTCAAAACCCCTAGTGTTTGTCTTTCTTGGGTTGATCAAGGCTCTGTTCACTTAGAATCAAAGCCCCATGTTTTTAACCAGCTGTTCTTACCCTACTAAGCTACAGGAAAGGAAACACGTAAGGAAATGAGAGAAATTAATCCCTAATGAGAGTCTTCTCACAGCACTATCTCAGTCTTTCTCTCTATGAAATAAATATCTTCAGGGTGCCTAAACCTAAAGCTACCCTTGCAAAGATATAAGCATGTCTTAGATGATCTGCAAGATTATTGAAGCTTTAATTAAAAGATTCTTTTGCTCAAAAGCTTTACAATTTTCCAACGCTTCACCTTCTTCTCCTTGCTAGCGCAACTTCAGTGGTAAAACAAAGAATAATTAATCTTCTGGCTTTTTTCCTGTAAAACTTGCTCGCTATCTGCTCTCATTCCAACTCTGAAGTAAGCACCTTTCCTATTGACAGTAGGTTGGTATTGGATATGGTGGTGGATTTCTTTCCACGTTTAGTGATGGAGGTTGGCCACATTTGGAAGAGTGGGTTCTGACCCTAAAACTAATGCCAAAATAGTGAACTTCATGAAATGAGCTATTATTAAATGCATGTTGCTGAAGGATGAAACATGAATCTTCATGTAAACTAAAAACATCCATTAAGAGTTAATGCATGAGACAAATATATCCCTTAGCTACCATCTAGTTTCAAAATGGGTTGCAAACAGCTCTGAAATGGTACATAAGATTTGTGCTGGCCTTCTGCCCAGAGGTAGATTTTCACTTAATTGTCAACATTTCTTAATTAGTAGGTCAACAAACATGGGTCTGATTCCATTATATTTGCTGTCAAAATGCCAGAAATAGATGACTTGACAATAAGGTATGGGGAAAATTAAAGTCATCCTTCAAAACAAACACTTGTCCTGTGAAATTCCTTCCTCATGAAAAATTCTCTCTGCATATTTTTTTCTCTTCTTTTGAATTCTTTTGAAGTGTTCCTTTAAAATAAATAAATAAATTTGACATTATCACCTCAGTGAAGAATGCTGTTTTTAAATAGAGCTGTTATGAAGTAGGTAGGCAGTTATGATTTAACATATGTGAGAAGTAGCCCACACTTAGCAGAAAAAAATATGTAATTTAATGAGAAAACACTCTTGTATGCCCAGTAAAACTTCTTTAGTATAAAATGCTTTACAAGAACAAACTGCAACTTAAGCTGGCACATATTTCTTCTATAACTCCAAAATAATTTCCCAAGGCAGCAATTTGTGTTGCTTGTTTAAAATGCAGCATGAATGATTATGAGGTGACAAAGACTAACGAGACTTCATTGTTACTCAGTTGGGACTTATAAGATTGTGCATTATGTGAAAGACTATTTAAAGGAAATACTATTCAAGAAAATTGCAAAAAATTAAATGCAGTAAAGCTCATTAATTTTAAATCTGTATTAGCTATTAATGCACATGGTTCTGCTTTCAAAGTTGTAAGAACAAAAAACTGTTATCTCATTAATAAAGCTGTTGGAATGATAAAATGTAAAGTTGAATTTATTTTGGCAAGAAAGAATTATTTGTATTTCCATTTACTGCTGAGTAGCATTGTTTCTTCAGCAGAAGAACTTATTACAATTGTATATACTTGTTTTGCATCTGTCATTTCTTTCTTTAAAATATTCCATGACTCTGAAAGACTAGGAAATATTTTTCCATTCCCCAATACTCTCTAAGCTTATGTTTCTGTGTCTTTTTTTGTGTCAATTTATGAATTACAATTTTACTAATGCTATGTAACAACTCACATTGTTAGCATTCTAAAAGGCTTTTTGGGATGTTTCTCATGGTTTTATTTTTTTTTTAAAGCTTCCTTCTTTCTAACAACTTTCTTGGCAAAATATGACACTGTATTCTTTTTTTAACGGGTTTATTTCCTCTTAACCATAGCATTTTGATATATTAATGTTGGGCTGCCCATAAGTGTAAGGGTGTTGACACAAATTGGAAAACTGAACTGAATGTGTCTCCAGATAACTGTTGCCAATTTTTGTCTAATGTTCTAAAGTACTGACACTTTCCTTACTCTGTCATCTAATTCCATGAAATAATTTTAATTTACTGTTGGAATCAGATCTAAGCTGAAATTCTTCTGCTACATGATGTTTCATCAGAAAAAGTCAATTAAAATAGATTTTTTTTTTTCCTCCAAATAACTCTTTTAGTGATTTTGGTACAGAATGCTACTCCTGATCAAAACTAGAGAATGCAAAAGAATATTATCCTTTAATAGCTAATAACCTGTGGTATTTTTTTTGAAGGATAGAGGTCACTTGAAGTATAAATAAACATTGGCCAAAAAAAAAAAATGGGGGGTGGGTGGGAAGGAACTGTTACACTGAAAACATTACTTGCAAAAGGGAGCACCACTCCTTTCTCTGGTGTTTGCCTGGCTCACCCTTGTGATGCCCTTTTCTGAGGGCAGTACTGCTAATCTTTCAAGCAGTGGTATCAGAATGGTAGGAAAAGGGTGCTGGGGGTTCCTTCTTCCTCAGTCTTGGTTTTCTTGGGCTTTTTTGCTTTGTTTCCTCCTCCCAGCAGGTATCCTTATTCCTGGTGCCCAGGAGGAGTCTGCAAGTCATCCCAGTGGTTCCCTGGGCAGCCACCAGGCTGCTGGTGGAATGGCCTGGAGAGGATCAGGCCTTTTCCACCCCCAGCTCTGCCAGAGCCAGTGTCTGCAGAGTCGGTGATGATCACTTGCCTACTTAACAGCTATTATCACAGCTAAACGCAGCTGGGGCCATGGCAAGACCATATCAGCTCTGAAATCTGGTACTGTTGGTTCTGTGCAATTTCTGTGGTCTTTTACTAGAGATGCCAAAAATGTTATTTACTGAGCTACAGCTGCTTCTGAAGTCCAGTTTAGACAGTTGTTTCATGAGATATGTGACCTTTTGTTCAGATTCCAGCTTTGAATCCAAGTCTCTGAGCTATAGGTGTTTTGCATTCTATTTTCTCTTTGTGTGCTATTCCGTCATGGAGGGGTAGTTTTAGGGTTTTTGTTTTAAATACCAATGGCAGTTTAAGAATGGTGAAAGTATATTCTGGTGTTAGTGGCCTTTCATATGAACTACCTCAGTAACAGGGTTGTGATTGAAACCCCCATCAAAATTACAGCTCCAAAAATGTTAGTGCTGACTATGCATCTACTGGGATTGGAAAAAAATGTTGTACGTCATGAAATATTTTCTCCAGATGTAATTTTGAACAAAAACCTTAGAGAGGAGAGAGGAAAAGGGGAACTTCAACACTACAGAACATTCCATTTTTTACATTAGGTTTTCAGAACAAGACATTTTGGCTTTATTTTAACTGCTATTAATTTTAAGTGATTTCTTCTTCTCCTGTTCATGTTATGAAATGACTACACTGAAAAGATGAGGTTCAATTGTCTCAGATGGACTCTTTCTAGAGGAAATTTTGAATCACGAAAATCCTTTTCTATCTGGAAAGGCCACTTTTCTGTATCCCACTCCTCTGCAAAACAATTTTTGTCCTTATACAGTGCTAATTATGTCTTTAACTAGAAAATACGTAGTGTAAATTTCTCAGAGAAGAAACAATCCCAGAATATAATTTGAAAAAACTGTGTATAAGTACAGATCTAAGAAAAACAGTTTTCAACACTTTTGTTATGTCTGAACAGCTCTTGAAGCGTACTTGGAATCTTTTCTTCTGGCAATTTGCAATCACTTTCTGCATACCACACTTGTCGCATAAAGCAATTTTAAAAGTGAAGAGCACTGAGTGAGGAAACAAATGTTATGTGTGTTCTGCATTTAGAAATAGCTTGTATGGTCAGATCTGAATGTTGTCTGGAAATAGAATTTAGTTCCAACATAGATTGGCATTGCTAATAGTGTTCAGGCACGCTGTGTTCTGGTTAACTCCATTTTAGAATTAATCTGTATTCTGTCACTACAAAAAGTAGCACATAAAACATAATGAAAGGGCACAAAATCTAGGACTGTAAACAAACACACTCGTAAACCATATCCCACACTTTCTTAGTCATGTTGGTTGGGGGAATTTTTCACTGGTTCCTGCAATTAAGATTAAAAAAAGCTATTGGCAGCATTAGCTGCTGTAGCCAATTAAGTGCACTAATAATTACTTACAAGAAGATAATTTCCACTTCACAGGAATCAACTTTTCTGAAGAGCCTGCTATAGTCTGTTAAGGATCACCTTTTTTGTTCTTTCGGTCCTTTAATAAAAAGAGAAATGTTTGTTACACCTGCCTCTGGCAGCAGGATGGAACTAGATGGTCTTTAAGGACCCTTCCAACCCAAACCATTCTAAGGTTCTGCGATTCTCTAAAACATTGCTCCTAGAAGTTAGGTCATTTCCATTGGATGTCTGAGTCAGAACTACCTTTCGTTCAGCAAAGGGGAAGAGGGCCCATGCTTGCTTATGTGGTATTTTTTTAAAGAAATCGTGGCAGAAGAAGAGGTTCTCTAGGTCAAGAAGAAAAAATGAAGTTGCAGTACTTGTTAAAATAATTGTGGAAGTAAAAGCAGCAAGAAAGTAATCTTGTAAACAACAGTTCAAATGTCAGAGCGCTGAAATAAAAAACCTTGTTCTGTAAGAGAGTGCTATAAAAGGAAATGCATCCATCAGGGGGCTGGTGAGGGGTGGAAATTTATCTATTTCTTTCTCAGAGCACTTGGAGTATTTATACTGAATAAAACTGAAAGCATGAAACAAGAAAGACACTATGAAATGAAACAGCTGCTACTACTCATTGCCAGTTAGCTGCAGCATTATCACTGATTTTAGAAAAATTATTCTTTATCATATTCAAAAATATATTTAATTCTGACTAGTGTACAGATATTTATATGTCTATTTACTTACATGCTCGCTGTTAACTTTGTACTCACACAGCAAACATGGAGTTTAAATTTACACAGTTCCAAGTTAGATAGGAAACCAAGTAATAGTAATACTATCAGGTACCTTGAGAAACACAGATCTTAGAAAACAGTATGGGTTGGTCCA
This sequence comes from Mesitornis unicolor, assembly GCF_000695765.1. Taxonomy (NCBI): domain Eukaryota; kingdom Metazoa; phylum Chordata; class Aves; order Mesitornithiformes; family Mesitornithidae; genus Mesitornis; species Mesitornis unicolor. The sequence continues at coordinate 72,698 of NW_010157664.1, forward strand.
TCTTCTGTGTAAGCATCATCCTCATGGTTCTGCTTCAGCTGTTAACTCCATAGATGTGCTATGTTTAAAATCTGTTGCTAAGTTGTGTGGGGGAGGGGTTTTAAGTAAAACCTTTTTCATTAGGAGCACTGCAGCTCTGACTGTGGCTGCTTTACAACTGCTTAGTAAATATATTTGCTAATAAAATTGCACGTTACACTCCAACTAAAATGTCTTATTCTCCATCAGCAAAGACTCTCTGAAATATCTAGACTGAGCAGATTCACATAATGTCACATTTCCCACCCCCCCTCCTAAAGATGAACTGTTATTTATTAATAGTGTATATTTGTGTAAGTACTTCAGCATGTTTTTAAGCTGTCACTTAGGGATCTGAACATGGTGAATGAATTCAATGTTTTGAGTACCATAATAACAACAAGTTTCTAAGCAAAAACAGTATGTTCATAAACGCTTTGGATTTTGGAAAAATATTAAAATTAAAACAAGCAAATGATTTTATGATGTAATTATTTTTATTTTCCTGTTCTGCTGATGCAAAACAGCTGCCAAGAGTAATTTTGTGTTACTTAAGTAATCTTTAGGTATTCTAATGTATTTTACATATTCCACTATGTTCATTTCTTCTAAAAGACTAATTAACATTATCATCAATGTCATAATTTCAAATGCTTCAGACACATTATTATGTTTAGTTATTACAGAAAAAGTCTTTTATTTCTGATGGATATTAAACACTAGTTTTATGAAACTGCAATCACAGTTGTTTGGCATATTAGTAACACTTTATTTTAATCATTTTAATAGCACTGATTGTAATAAACTCATTTGGGATTCATGTAGAACTAACATTTATTTCCATAAAGCGTTTCACAGTAATTGAACATTAGTTCAGTTTATGAATGCTGGATTGCTGCCAGAATATTTCTTTCTTTCTTTTTTCTTCTGTATCCTCACTGTTGACTTTGTAAACCCATCTTTCTGCTTCATTACCAATGAGATCATTAAATCTAAGGCAGGATTCTTAGCTAGCATAATTTAGACATCAGTGGAACTATTCTGATTAACATTGATGGAAGATTCGGATATTAGTTTTTGCTGTAGTTTACTAAATAATGGACTTTTTAATCCTTTTGTGACTAAGCCAATTTATTGTATTTTTATTTTTGTAGACATGAAAATGGAGTATCTTTCCACATATGAATCAGAAAAAGGAAGTAAAAATCTGTTTACAAACAGTCTATGGGATCTGTTTAGAGTTACATTTGGTTTTACTGAAAATATCCCAGGTAAATAATCTGAAACTATTCATATGTTTGCTTTAACACTCAAATCACCTTTCACGATGGGAATTATTTTGGTAATAACATTACTGTTATACAGTAATTTATTAAACAGTTGTTGAGACCTCCTTTGTCCTTCTGCTTAGGAGAAAAATGCATTATTCACAAGAAAAGTATCGGTACGTTCTAACTTCTATTCAACAGTAATATGAAAATGCAAATAGTCAAAGTTTGTAGTGTTGAGAAGAACTGCTTATACATTGTCTGATAGACACTTTTCACATTCTACATAAGATGTTTATAACATTGGATAATGTCTTTTGTAAATAGCTTTCAGGGGACCTCAAATGTTTGCAAGAATGTTTTATGCAATTGTGACATAGAGACTTGCAAGAGCACATGAATAGAAAAATGGGTGCCACTAACAACACTAGTTATTTCATGTGTAAATAATCTGCATCTATTGCATATAAGGAGTGTATTGGTGATTGTTACATAGAGGCCATTAAAAAGGGATTGTTTTGTTTTATCAAAGTGGTTGTTCACATGTATGTGTGTTTTTTTCAGAGATATTCCTCTTATGCCTGAGGTATAAAATTAAACACGGCTTTTATGAACAGATTTTACAGTAATTTTTGTAACAATCAAGTTTCTAAAAAATAAAAAAGGGGAGGGGAAGTGAAAGTATTCATTATCTGCATACATCATGTGATTAAGCCATATAAATCTTGAGAATTACTGTGAAAATGCCCCAGCAGTGAAACTAGAAGACAGAAAAAGAGTGCAACAGTCTCTGGCATGAGCAGAGACTTGGAATTTACCACGCTGCACTCCTTGAGACAACCTTTAACCAAGTGTTTGTTTGGGATGCTCAGTCCAGAAGATGTGTAGTCTAAAGTGAAACTTTGAAACTTTCAAAGTGGGGATGGCAATGGAGAGTGCTCAGCACCATCTGCTTTGATCTACTTTGATCTACTGATCTCCTGTTCTGGGCTGGCATTAGCAATTCAGCAGTCTTTGTTAATAAAGAGGTTGAAAGTAGAATGGTAAAAATGCTTAGTGCTACTGGAACAAAAGGCTTGTGGAACCTTTAAGACTGAATAATGTGACACCACTGAGTACTAATGGAGGGAAGAGACCACAAATAACTGAGACGAATGCTGCAAAGGGAAGAAAAAAATTCTTGTCAGGCATATGCACAGGCAACTGATGAAAGAAAAGGTGATCTAATATGGATACAAAGAAAGCAATCTGCTTGACAAATAATTTTGCTAGTATGTGTAATAAATTCCTAGAGCAATCCCAGCCAATTATTGTTACAGCTAGTCTGGTCTAGATAGTTATAAACACGAAGCAGATCTTTACTGTCAAATGACAAGATGTCGGTTGCTGTATCTCTGTGTACTCTGATAGTCACAGAGAGGGTTAAAAATGCCTGACAACTGAATTGATGCATTGGGAAGACCTCATGTGTTTTCAAATAAGTTAGACTTATTTAATTCAACCACAGTTCTTAGCCCTTTAGTATCAAGTTCTAGGAAAAATTAAAATGTTTTAGAGGTTTAAGATAATAAAGCTCCTTTGCCATAAAGATGACAACATAAAAAGCAATTAGAAAACTGTCAAATGAGTATATGTCTTCCAAAGTTTTGGTGCACTTAAAAGAACTAATTACAAAGAAAACCACTGCTGAATGTAATGATTAGCAATATGCAAATCACAGAGAAATTCAGGCAGACAAATGTCTACAGAGACCAGAAGTTTGCCAGATGACCTGTGAATGTAGACCCTGATGGCATAAAATGGTATGTGATTGTATTTTCCTGGAGCTAATCTAGATAGTGGCCATTATGAAAAAGGCATTGGGAAACACTAATGTTCACTGCACCAGAATGAAGGCTGCACTCTTTCTCCAGCTATTCCATTCTCAGGAGCATATAAGAGCCTCTCACTGTTAAGACACTATTTCTATGAACAGCGAAATGACTAGTGTTTGCAAAAATATTACAGCTTTTTTTGAATTTATGATCTGCCTATACATTTAATAAATAAAAAAATCCTGCAAAGAAAAGCGACATCAAAAAACATGGTAGAAGTTTTGAATCTTTCTGCAACTAGGCATCATTAAGTGTTGTGTGTACCTTTGGACAGTGTTGTACTCAAATGTTTTAGAGCTAGAGTGGAACCCACATGTTGTTCCATTTCTTCTGGAAGAAAGGTAAATGCGAAATAAAGGATGTATTTTGGGGATTAAGGTTAGTGGGAAGTTACTTAAAACACTGAATTTTGATGTGAAGAACTCTGTTGAGAAACACTAGCTTGAGCCATCTAGTTAGGAAACGGTGCTTATTTGCAGTAAACCAATGTCTACTACCTATTTTATACAAGGAAACAAAAACTTATTTTTGAGTCAGTTTATGCTGGTCTGCTCTCAAAGTGGCCTACCTGTCTGCAAGCTCAGCAAGCTCTACAGCCAACTTCAGTGTTCAGAAAAACAGCTGAGACCACAATACAAACACTAGAAAAATACTTGGTGTTTTCATTCAGTGAGTAAAGTGTATCTGAGGTGTTGCTGTTTTGAAGTAGACATTTTGTAAAAATAATGTTATTTTAACCTGTTATTGAGGTACGTCTGGCTTTTGATTCTTTAAGGAAAGTGCAAAGCTAAATTGCTATGATTGCAAAAGGGGTAATTTATTCCCCTTTCTTGTTCCTTGAGATAAATAAGCTTCTGCCAATGGCAGAGAATTAAAGCCCATGTGCAGAAATAGTTGGTGCATCCTTTTTAAGTGATAAGCAAGTGGTCATTTTTCTGGTTTTAGCATTTACATTAGAAGAGAGGCAGGTCTCTGCTTTCTAATAGAAGTTTTAACCAGATGAATGTAGACACTCTATTGTAGTAGAGATATTCTTGGGCATACTGGTTCCTACACACAGTGCAGAGCATTCCAAAAATAAGAACAGGCTTTCCCATAACCTGTACTCAGCTGACAATTGATATTTTGTTATCTGCTTCCCAGCATGTGGACGTAGACTGTTTTTGAGGCATAAGTTGAAATAAGAGGACCAGAATATTATGCAGAAAAGTATTCCTATAAAGTTTTGCTTCATGAAGAAGAGAAAACAGAGTGAAAGACTATTCTCTCAAAAGTGAGACTCAATTTTTACTATTTAAATTAGGTGTATATTATTCGCTTTCTATATATTCAGCTCTGCACCAGTGAAGAAGTAGTATTAAAGTTCATAAATTCTCATCAGTCATTAAAGTAAAAGATAAAAAGTATGGGTCACTTGTTATCTTAATTAACACCTACCTGGTGTTTTCCAAATGAAGTGTCAAGAAGTAAAGGGCAAATTTGTGTTCAATTAATGCATTCGCAATATTTCTCCCATAACACATCTTAATCCCCTTAGAAATTCTGTGTTCATCTAGGGAAGAAATAATTTTCCATGATAAATATGCAATGTGATTTTTTTTTTTTTTGCATACTGTACTGATTTAGGGTTTTATTCTGTATCCCTTGTGAAGCCTAAACATTCTCAATTTAATATAAAATAGGTCATGCTACATGAGAAAGGGAAGCACATTTTACTTCCTGAATAATATTTAACCTGGTCAAATATGTTCTGCAAGATGAACTGTATTATTTTCTGAATCAAAACATCACTTTTAACCAAACTGTATAACATATCTTTCTAGATGTTTTATGCAATTAATAGAACAAGATCCACAATTTAATGAACAAACCATAGTTTAGCATAACTACTGCTCAATGCTGTTCTTTGCAAAATAAAAACGCATTACTGACATGATTATTTTTTAATATGCTTTAGTGTTTAAATGGTATCTTAGCCATTGGGTTGGTTTTCTTTGTAATGAGGGTAAAAATTGCATGCTTTGCTAGATGTATACTCATTATACAATTCTAGCATATTGAGCTTCTCTGCTTAGATTCTTTGATGGACTACGATCAGCAACATGATAAAGCAGAGACACTTTTTGAGGGGTAATCTGAAGGATTTTTATAACTATGCTGGATATAAAAAGACAATTAGCAGAGGGTCTCTGCTTTTGCACCTCTCATAAGAACTGCAGCAGCCTACAACTGGCAGAAAATCACTATAGGTAAATCTTCTCTGAAAATGGTGTTTTTATTTATGGGTGAGGTGCCTGTGTGGAAATCATGATACTTTCCATCCTTTTTGCCTTCATTAATCAAGAATTCCTATTCCTGTAGCTGCAATACCGTTGTATTTTTGCACCTTTTTCTTCCTTTTCCCTATCCTGAATTATATGCTTTCAGGTCTGTAATCATGTTTTTTGGCATCAGCTCTTAGAAATTTGGACTTTAGATCTGAAGTATGGGCCTAAAGAATACTTTATTTTAAAGTTTGTTATTTAATGTCTGCCCTTCTCCCATCCTCTGTCCCTTGTTGTTGGATGTACTAACAAGTTGAATAATTGCACCTAAGTCAAATCTGCATTTGACATGAGTGGAAAGATAAACATCATATTTCCAAAGAAAGTCCCTATACTTAATTCAGAGACATTTCCTCTGTACCCTCCCAAAAAAGTGTAGAACCTTTTTGCTTTAGAGAAAATGTTAACAGGAACAGCAGTGGAAATCTGGAAGTAGAGATGGGCAGACCCAGTACATTAATGATACAGATGGTGCAACTGAAGTAGAGCTTCATAAACAGTTATCTCTACAGTATTGTTCAAGACTTACATTCAAATATCATATAGATCAACAGAGATTTATTTTTTGTTCAGGGTGATTTTAACTACCTCTGCTTAAGGACATAGGCAGTATGTATAGACTTTCCATTCTTGTAAGTGCTAGAATTTTCTTTCTGTGCCTATTTCATTCTGCTGTTAAAACAATGGAAGTTGGGCTACATTCTTTTTAATTCTTTAATGATGCTAGGACTTTGAATGTTTGTATTCATATGGATGTATTCTTACAGACACTGCCAGATTAAGGTGTGCAAAGAAGGGAGATCTGAATGGTTGTGCAGAGTGAGATCAGGTCTCCTGCTGAGATTAGATGAGATGTTGTATTGTTCTTCAGGAGGAAAAACAGGTTGGGTGACATGTAGTCTCTTAAATTGAGCAAAATCTTACTTTTACTTGAAAGCAAGTAGAGCATTGTTCTAGGAGACAAACAATATCATAGTGTAGAGATTGTGACTAATTGCATTGGCTATTGCTATTTTGTAAATAGTCAAAGAGTGTAATTAATGAAACAGTAAAATTCTAATTGTTAAACTCTCTAAAGCATGGTGTGAAAGGACATAATAAAATTAAGCTATTTTGACAGCAAGTGCTTTGTGGGACTCTTGGGCTTCGCGCTGTTTATTTAATCATCAGCAGATAAGAATATAGGGGGAGCTGAAGTTTGGGTTAGAGTTAGCTGTGTATACAGAATGAGTTGGAAGGAGTCTCTTTCAGGCAGAATGAGAAGGCACCTGCAGCAAGGACTGGGGTAACATGGGTATTGAACAGTCACTGGAGCTATTAGCCAAAATTACTTTTAAGCTGCCTATACTTCTAAACATCCATATAAGAATGACTGTAACTTGATACCGGAAATTATAGATGGTTTCACAGTGGATTCAGCAAGATTGTTTGTATCAAACAGTATGTTTTATTAGTAATATAAGATTATTGTTCTCACTTAATAAAACAGTTCTATTCTCAACCTCTCTGGCTTGGCAAGATTAAGACAAATGACTGTAAAGATCCTATTGTGTGAAAACAGTTTTAGAAACAGCTTGTGAAAACACTTTCATAGCTTTATAATAAAAACAGCAATAATCTAGTTTATGTATGGATTTGTCAACTACACCCATTGGTTATTAGGTACACCACAGAATGAGATATTGAAGTGTACTATTTGCCAACATGCCGCTTGTGGTTTTTCTGCTGCAATAGCATTGTCAGGTGCTAATTTTCCAAGTATCTTCAAATTGTATTGTATCAATACAGTCTGACTTCTCTCATGTCTTAGTTCATGCTGAGACATCTCTTCAAATGATGAACTAATTTACTACATATTGGATCACTTTTTCAATTAGCTAAAACTATGAGTTACCTTGTAGACGAAAGATAAACCGTTATAATTATCTGTCTAAAGTTCAGCTGTTATTCATACTGCAACAAATGCTCCTACAAACTAATAAAACTTTCAGCTAGGTATCTAACAGACCTTTGCATGTTTGTATAGATACCTACATTTGTACGTATGTATATTCACTGTTAAAAGGCATAAACAACATACGATTTTTCTAAAGCCTAGTAAAAGCCTGTATTTCCCAGAAGGCTATAACTTCAATTTTTTAAAAAGTTTACTTGAGTTAGTAACAAACCACAAAATATATACTGTTTTCAGAATTAAAGCCCCAGTCAAATTGTTGTAGACGTGTGCCTGAACATGACAGCTACTTTTTTGATTGAATCATGTGTCACATGTGCAACTCTTTGGCTCCTACTTAAGCCACGTATGAAGAGCCTGGTGCTCAGAAGCTACTGCTCGTGAGCTGATACAGCCACAGGAAGGGAAGAGGTCCTGGGCACTCCAGTTGCACCAAGAGGTTCAAGAAAATTGCTGGCAGGTTCCTCTTAAACTGCTTCTTGAATCTCTGTTATTTCAGATCTGTGCATGAGTTGAGAAAGGGGTGGAAAGAAAAGGTGATAACAAATACTGTGCAATGAGGAATTAAAGGAGAAGAGAAGGGATTCGTTGTTGAGGCTGACTCTTGGCTCTAGTATGTGGCCTAAGGAAGGTTGGACTTAAAGATCTTAAGAGCTCTTTTACAACCTTAATGATTCTATCAAGAATGGGAGTGAAGGAAGGGAGTTCCCCTGCCATGGAGGAGCTGACATGTGTGGTGATGTCCCCTGTGACAGCTGGTAAAGCACAGCCGAGGAGGAAGCAAGGCTCAGTGAGTCCCTGAGCTGGGGTGCACCGGCACGGCACCGCAGTGGCACCTACAGGCCCTCTGAATCCCAGAGGATGGATCTGAATCCACCGGCAACTAAAACTGCGTGGCCCTGAAGGCAGAGGAATCCGGCGGTGCCACAGATCAGTGACAGCTCAGGGCCGCCACAGTCCCTGATAGAGACTGCTGGGGGGCGGGGGGGGGGGGGGTGCCCGCCCAACGGCCCCCCAGCCTCGCGCCACCGCTATCTCTGCGGCTGACGCCCCGGCAGCGAGCACCGTTCGCCCTCCTCCCCCGCCGCGCCTCCGGGCTGTGAGAGCACCGGGGGATGCGGGGAGGAGTAAAGGGGATGATTTAAAGTCAACAAAAGCTACCAAGTCGGAAGGATACAACGGTAGGTGGATTGAAATAACCCACCGAGGGGAGAAGGAAGGGTGACAGAGGTGGCAGCTAGCGGGAGAGCTCTCAGAGTATTGTGCAGTGGTATTTTTTTAGCTGACCAAGTTTTAGCAGAAAGGGAGGCCTTCAGCCCTCGCATCTCCTTCCTGACAGAGAAGAAAGGGGACTTGTGAGATTGCCGACCCACGCCTTCAGCTGTTCCGTGTGTTTTCCAGGTGACACCAATGTTGTCAAAGGTGGGGGGGCTGTGATACCTGCTCTGAAGTGGCACAAAAGACATCCAAAACAGGCAGCTGCTGAGGTGACAGAGGTAGACGCTGAGATTAGAGTTGAACATTTTGAATGAGGTGGGTAAAATTCCCATGGATTTGTTATTGCAAGGGATTCGTTACTGAGCTTCAGATTGAGACCTGAGAAAGTATTCAGTATTCCCAGAGAGAATAAAATACTGTTCCTTATGTAGTAAACAGAATGGACTTGGGCCTTTCATAAAGTGTGCAAAGTTTTTTGGGAGCAGTGTTTTTGTTACTTGAAGTCATTACTTGGAAGAGGAGAAAGGTTCTTTCTCATGTTTTTTGAACTGCAGTAAGAAGTGAATAATGCCACCTAATAAGAAGTGGGGAATGTATTTGTGTAGTATGAATTTCATGTCCTTATTTAATGTTGTAAAAAGCATACTTTTTATAATCCTTCTGCATTTAAATTTCATCAAATACAAACAAATGAGAATCTGAGGACATTCTGATCCTTCTTGTTAACTTACCCATAATGAAAATAACTTACCATTTATAGTAATTAGTTAAAAAAAATAGATTTTTTTAAAAATTTAAATTTTCCTGGAATAAGTCATTAAACACTGAGCGAGCTTAAATTTGAAGTTCTTTAGTGCTACAGTTGTTCTTGGAAAATAATAGCAAAATCAAGCCACTTTGGGTTTTCTGAAGCTTCCCCAGAGATAAGCATTTCAAATTGTTAATATATTTCTGCCTATTAAAATTGACCTCGGTGTCATTGTTTTACAGGAGGCTACTTTTGTTAGGAGAACTGTGTATGGCCCTAGAATGCTAAATGACTGACTATGGCAGATACAAGAAATTGATCTCTTGATGTGCTAAAATATGGCATCCACCACAATATTACAGTTGGAAAACTTCCACTGCGAGAACATGAATAATACTTTTGCTTTTTATGTACTTCTCATTCAGTAATAGTTTCCCCTGTGTTTTGAGCAACGTATACTCAAACATTATTTTTTATTAAGTGCTTACTTAACAAGGGCTGATTAAGTAGCTTTTCCTAGGACATGTGTATGAACCAGCTGTAATCTTACTATGCTCTTGGTAAATCTGAGTCATGCCTATATCAGAGGAAAATGTATTGACAGAAAGAATGTGGCTAGGTGTATGCATTCCTGACAGTCATCTAAGAAAAGGTGTGAAAGGTGTGAAAAGATGGTGCTATTGCTACAGAAATTATGGTGTTGAAGACTGGAGGTATGAGATGCTGGATCTTGACCTGTGGTACAGTCAAAATAGCTGGTGTGGTATAGATAGCAAGGATTTATAATTGCCTTGGTTATGTTGTGGTATTAGAAATGGTTTTGGTAAATGTTACTGATAATTTGTCATGAAAGTTGACATGAGGATTCAGGAGGAAAATATGGAATAGTCCAATATTATTTCAAGTAGTGTGGCTAGTCGTTACACTTTTGTATTTAAAAATACTTGCTTTGGTTTCAAGAGGTTTTAGGGAAAGGTGTTCTCCTCCTCCATTCCAATTTAAACTTAGTTGTCCCTGGCTACGGAGAGGTTTTCTTGCCTAGTGCAGGGGACCTATTAACTGAACAAGCGATACAATGGAAGTTGTCAGCCTCAGCTTCTTTCTTTCCTTAGGCTTGAATTTGAGTGCATCTAAGTAACGCATTACTGCCACTCCATCGAATTGTTTTGATATGCATCTGATATATGTTTTGGATTATATAAAAGAGAGAATGAGCTCCTTTGCGGTGGTGTAGCAGTTAAACACTTGTATTCAATCACCTGTCTAATTAAACCGATCCTTTAATTGGGATTTAACTGATGTCTGCTCATAACAAGCAAGCTAGGTAACTTATTTTCAATTCATTCATTGCCTGCATAGCTGTGTATTGGAGTTTGCGAATAAAATTAAGCAGATTGTGTGTGAGACTGTATATAAGACATATTTCTCAATTATCACATGTCCAGTTAGGTACTGAAAAGCGTTGAATGGTTTTGGGAGAAAAAGGTGAAATGCAAAAGAGAGGGAAAGTGCCAAAATAATCTTTTGATGTTTTAAGTCAACATAAGCAAATAGTTAGAAGCGATCAGTACTCATTCTTAAATTTTGCAGTTGACTGTAATGTTTATAACTTCTTATAAGTAGGCTTAAAGTGTAAGTGCTTGAGGTCAGGAGTTTCCTGCACGGGATTGTGGTTTTCACATGGGAAATACTTCTGTTTCATATAGCTAGCATCACCTCAGTGCTGTGCTCACACATCACATATATGTGCACACCATTTGTTGACCTGGAAGATGCTGGTATAAAGTTACCTTTACAGTGACTTTGGAAATATTCTAGAAGTAGTGGAAAATCTCATCTTAGTATTAATAGACTACTTGTTACTGGAATTGGCTGCTTACCTGGAATTCAGTTAAGGTACACTGAAGATATCTGCTGTGAAAAGACTCCATTGCAAATTTTAAGTTCCTGTCCCTGAATTGAGTAGCTCAGAAAGAATGAAGGCACAGCTCCTTTTTAGCTCTACATGGATGGGACTGAGAATATTAATCTTCATGCCTTTTTCCATTTATATTTCAAGAAAGTGCCAGTAAATGAAACTAAATAGTTGAAGAGTGGTAAATAAATTGAGAAGGTACTTCCAGACTATGTAAAGGTGCCTCTACTTTTATGTAAGGGGGTTGTAAAAGATACTTCAGCCCACTAAGAAAAGACTATTCAGGAGATCAGGAAAGTGACAAATGGAGTGATGACAGGTCTATCTTGGTTTATTTGCTTGTAAATAAAACAGTTTTTTAAAAGTTCTCTTGCTGTTTATTTCACCTTTTTCTTTCTTACCAACGTATGTATCTTTTTAGGCCAAGTGTCAGTGAGGTTTCTTTAGTAATTGTTTCTTTTTTTTTTTTTTTGTCATTGAATAATAGCTTAATTACCATAGTAAATCTCCATCCTGACTGCTCTGTAAACAAATTAGATGTCTCCTTAGGCAGTTTTTTCCTCTTCTAGTTTCATTCCTTTTGTCCAGATTTCTTAATTTTTGAATAATATAGTTTTGTGCTATGAACAGGTCAGTCCCTTTTTAATTTGACATTACCCCTTTGTGTTCTGCATCATTTCTCCTGTGCATAATGGAGTGTTTGTCACTTCGGCACATGGGAGAAGGCTTTAATGAATTGCACAGGGTGTGCTCTAATTGACAGTAATGCATTCTGTACATTTTTTAATTAAGTCTGTAGAACTCCCTATCCTAAGGTGGATAATTGTTTCCTGAGTTATGCGCTTCTATTTTTATCAGTTTGCCTAATCTTAAAATTTAAAGTCATTGTCACTTGTGTGACAATGAATGTGTATTTTTTAATCAGCATATAATAGTATCATCTGCTGCTTCAGAAGTAACTGACTGATATAAAAAAAAAAAATTAAAATTACACAGGGCATAATATAGACCGAGAAAAGATTTCAGGAAAATGTCAAATTGATTGATCAAAACATAGATGCCATTTTTCATTGCATTTTCAAATAGAAAAAAGCCATTAAAAATATATCCTAGGCCTATTTAATTTGTAATTTCAAGATAGGTTAAATTCATCACTGTTCAGAGGGTCAGTAAAAGTCCAGGAATAAATTAAATCCCATTTAAGCCCTTTGGGCCTGATTGAAAGCTCTTTGAAGTCACTGGGATATTTTTCTTTGAGTACAGCACAAATAATAGTAATTAATAATCTCACTCTAAGTAGTTCCTGAGTGAAACAAATAATGAAATATGATTTTAAAACTTCAACTTGGCTTTTATGTTTGAATGATAGAACAGCACTGGCAAAAAGCTGAGGTCAGTCATTTATATTCTGTTGTGAGGGAGAGCAGAACAGGTTTGGGGCAGCAGTTTTTGGAAGAGCAGTGGTCTGTAGTGCTTACAGAAATGACATCAAAGGGTTGCTAGCATGCTTCTTGGTAAAATGTGAGTTGTCAGCTTTGATTTTGACTGTTTAAAAGGCTTCTGTCACCTGTAAAAACCCTCAAAGGTATTGAAGGTTGGAGCAAGCTTCCAAGAACTGCTTTTTCAGTGTAGGTTTCTAATCACTGTATTAATTTGTTGTTAAAGTAGAACTAGCTAAGATGCCACTAAGTGCAATTCCTGTTTCAATAAACTATAGCACCTTATAGAAGCCTTTTAATTGTGAATTTTTACAATTCTGAAAGGCAAGGGATAATTTAAACAGATGAGAATTCCTTCTGATATATGCTTTTCTGTATTGTGTATAAATTACATTTTTTTATATCTATATAAAACAAAAATGGAAAAGCAAATCTAATGTATTAACCTGTGAAGGAATTGGTGAAAATAATCAGTTGTGAAATCTTAGCCTGGTCTTGCTTTAATTTATATAAAGCACTGAAAGAAAATTTAGACGTCCTATTGTTGATAACTTAGACCAAATACATTCCTTTTTATCAGGACAAGACAATTTATGGTAGTAAATTGATCCAGTAGTTTTAAATTAATGCAAATTATTGCATTGATGAATCACCCAGAGTTTTGCAGTGAAATGAATCTTTACATTTTGATCTTCTCGTTTGAAGAACAGTTCAATAAAAGAAACAATTCAGTGGTACTATTAGATTAGGTTAAGCATGCTTAAAACATTGATATTTGTTTCTTTGGCATCATTGTTTAACATTTAACTATTTGTACCTCATTGATTCTAGGGAAGGCATGAATTTCAGCAAACACATGAATTCTTACATTTCAATATTCCACCAATTATGCACTTCAAGCTATTCAATCAAATGGTAATTTTTAAATTCTGTGTCAGTGTATTCAACTCAGGTTTGCATACACAACTGTTTCTATAGTAACTGATGCACCTCAAAGTGCAAAGGAAATAGCAGTTTAAATTAAAAAAGAATGAAACAGGTGGCATGACAAAATATGAGATAGTGCAAGAATGTTATAAAATCTTAGCGACAATTATTTCTGAATCCATGGCATTTGTAAAGAATGCGTGGATGACATGCATGACTCCAGAAAATACTTGCATTATGTGAAACAGTGGCCAGTTTGAAGGGAAAATAGAGACAAAATGAACTAAATGCTAATACAGCAGTTTGAGATTCTCAACTTTCTCTTTTTCCTTGATGAAGAATAGAATAGAGTATTTTCAGTTGGAAGGGACCTAAAATGTTCTTCTAGTCTAACAGACTGACCAAAAGTTAAAGCATACTGTTAAAGGGCATTGTCCAAATGCCTCTCAACATTGACAGGCTTGGGGCATTGACCACCTCTCTAGAAACCCTGTTCCAGTGTTTGACCACCCTCACGGTAAAGAAGTGCTTTCTAATATCTAGTCTGAACCTCCCCTGACACAGCTTGGAAGTATTCCCATGCATCCTATCACTGGATATCACAAGGAGAAGAGGTTAACACTTCCCTCTCCATATCCCCTTCTCAGGAGGCTGTGGAGACAAATGAGGTTGTCCCTCAGCCTCCTTTTCTCCAAACTAGACAAACCCAAAGTCCATAGCCACTTCTCATAAAACATTCTTTCCAGCACTTTCACCAGATTTGTTGCTCTCCTCTGGACACATCCAAAGACCTTCACATCCTTCTTAAATTGTGGAGCCCAGAACTGCACACAGTACTTGAGGTAAGGCCACACCAGTGCTGAATACAGTGCGATGATCACCTCTTGACTGGCTGGTTATGCTGTGTTTTGATGCACCCAGGATGCAGTTTGCCCTCTTGGCTGCTAGCACACACTGCTGAGTTTTATTGAGTCTGCTGCCAACCAGCACCCCTTTTTTTCCTAGAAGAATTAAATAAAACTTGGAATATTACTTTTTTCACATAAATAACATTTTTCAAACAGAAACGTAATTGGGGTTTTTGAAAAAAAACTCATTTTCTTCTGGAAACTCTCACTTTTCATGGCACTTGTTAAAATTTTAGATGTTTAGTTACAGCAGCTGTTGAAATGTACAGTTTTCAAAAGACAACCTCATTCAAAAGTTTGAATTTAGTGTTCTACTGGAAGATCGTTCTCTGTAAATTGGAGTTTTCTGCGGTAGCAGTTGTGAGACTTTTCAGTGATTATATAGCAACCTGATTACCAGCCAGATTCTTCGTACTGGAAGAGGTTATGCCAATTTACGCTAAATAGAGTGAAGAGCTAATATTCAAGTAATGCTTGTTTAGTTAGGGAGGAAGATCTAATTGTTGAGCCAACTATTACATCCAGTTAAATGACGTAATGGAAAATAGGTGTAGGCACATTAGGCATAACATCAGCTGTGCATTTATGAGCTGGTGCTGTTGGGCAAGCAATTGAATTTTAGGAACCTGGTTCTGTGACTTTGTCCCAAGAGCATTTGGCATTTAGTCAACCAAATTAGATTAATAGGTAACTTAAAAGTTTATAGTAGACTTTACAATTCAGAAACAGTAGTGTTGGCATGAGATTCTGTGTTCTTCACAGGACTTAGCAGAGCTGTGGAGTTTCCCTAGTTGAAGCTGCCTTGTGCTTCAGGGGGCATGTGGTCAATATATCCAGCTTCCTTGCCTACCAAATGAAGAGATTGATCTTCCCTATTGCAGTCCTTCAGAAAAACCTTACAAAGAATTTTAGGACTACTGAATTTTCAAAACTGGCAAAAGTTGAAGTGTCCCATGAGGAAGATTTGGCAGGTTCAGCTGTATCCAAAAAAATATACATATTTACATATTCAATTCTATTTCTGTGCACAAACTGTTGAAATCCCAATTGCTTTTCTAATAAAGGATACACTGTTAAACACTATCCATAAAGAATAGTTCTACGTGGACATACGTCAACATAAAAAAAAGTATTGGATTTCTTTTCTGACCTTTCTCCAGGGATATTATTGCACTATTCTACTTTGAAGTAACCATGGCTATAATTGCTGGAAGGGTTGAGTGTTGCTTTAGTAGTACTATTCTTCTTCCTGCTCATAAGGTCTAGTCTAGTCAAGATAATTTTATTTTTTTTTTAGTTATGTTCTTTCTATTATGCTCTCTAAGCAGAACACTTATGTGATACTCTGTAAGACACTGATGAACATTTATCAGAAAATAGAAGAGAATGGAAAAAGGCAATGAATACACCCTGTTCATATACCTCACCTGTTGTGCTTACCACATAAACACATTGTCCATTATCTGTGGAGACTTGTCTGTCTTTTATGAAACCTCAAGAATCCTTCATTTTTTTGGATACTGTGTTGAATGCCTGTAGACCCTTTTATATTCACAGGGCAATCTGCTCATACTGAACAGGTCCTATGGAGAAAGATTTCCAGTAATGTGGACATCATTTCTCACACTCATCATTGTAACGTGTTATTATCACAAGTGTATCATTATATCAGTGTTTATTTTCCTGACTTTTTGTTTCAGCAAACTACAGAAATAATTTATAATAAATATCTTTCACTTTAAGCTATTTCAAACTTTACCCAATCTGTTTTTGTTTCTGCCTCATTAATTTTTGGCATATGTTTTAAAATCCATTGTCAAAAATATGTTGGACCCTAGGGGCCTATTACCAGTTATATTCTATATTTCCCTAATGGTCGCGGGCTCTTATAAAAATTTCAGTATGAGTTTTGAATAGCTGATTGAACAATGATATTTAAAACCAATAGATAAATAATAGACAAATTGTCCATTAATAGCACTCAAATTGCTCTATTAATTTTGTATTTTATTATGTTGAATGCAGAGCTGACCATTTTAATTCTAGTAACTTGGATCATTCATTCAGGTATCCTGGTTATTTCATAGGAATTGATTGTAAGTTTGTCTTTAGGGAAGACATGTTTGTAAATATTAGTAACTGTTGTATCCTTTCTACTAAGGCCTCATTGGAATTCTATAGGTTTGTTACTTGAATCAAGTAAAAAGTGTGATGATAAAGAGAGAATTCTGACTTAAACAGTGATGACTTCTGCATATATATGTAGATTTTAATCTTCTTTTACTGCTGCTTTTGGTTTCTCCATGTTTGAAAAATACAACAATTAAACTTTGTTGTGGTTTGAAATGCTGGAAAATCATTTAACATTGGCTTAAGTATAGTTAAAAATATCTTGAGAACACCACTTCCTCTGTACATACACACTCACAGTTAAGTTAGGTCTTTCTGTTTTGCTTTTAATATTGGAAGAAAATTCATAGGCCAAATATCCTTAAATGACAGGAAAAAAGAAAGATTGTGTTCTGCTACTTAAGTATCTGTGTCTGCGGGGAGGCAATTTGGGAGGTTTGTACAGCCTAGACTAGCTTACCATACTGATGCAAAGGCTGTTACTGTCTGGTTCCTGTGGGGTAGTGTGCACCTGCCATTTCTGCTTCTTTTCCCTCTGCGCTCTACTTTCTTCTTCTATATCTAACAGATTAAAGTTATTACAGGGCAGATTGACTGCAGCTGGCTATGGTGTGCCACAGGAGGAATTCTAAGATGCTTGTTCAAAACAGCTTTATATTTTTACAATACCAACCAGCACACATTCAGAATATAGAGAGGTTCTCTATTTACGTGGTAGTCTTCAATGGTGGTTGTCTGGTTGCGCTGATGTTTGCATTGTGCTGAATCCTGTGGGTTCTCACTGGTCATCAAGATGCTGGGCTTTACTTACAGATTAAAACCTTTTGTTGTTTAATTCAATTTGAACGAGCATTAGTGTAGTCATTTAATGGTGTGCTTTTTCTAAAGTAATCCCTTTGGTTCTATAACAACAGTCCAGCATTCTATACTCAAACCAGTTCTGAAAGTCTCTGCCCAGTGTTTTTCTTGGAAAGGTAAAGAATGTAGACTAGATGAGTTTAGAAAAATAAACTTGTTGAAAGGTGAAAGGTGGTATGCTTTGCTCTGGAAACAGTTAAACACCTAAAATGAGTGCTTGAAGGAATAGCTTCTCACAAGTAGAAGAACTTAGTGTAAAGGATTTTCGAGAGTTACTGAAATGGTTTTGTTGGCATCAGAATGAGCCATCATCTGTGTATAGGTGTGTACATGTGCACATGTAGCTTTAATAATTAATGGGTTCCAAAGCATTCCATACTGTTGTACCTGGTTGTTTCAAAGCCCAGGTGGACTGCGGTGACCACCAGTGTGGGGAAACCTCTCTCCATTTCTCTTGCTAGAGATTCATCCTAAATAGGTTGTAGCCTTATAGCAACCCTCATGTCCCTCAGGTACAACAGAAATAATAAAGCAGGGGTTTTGGTGGTATGTGAGTAACCTGGTATGTACATGGTGGTGGTGGTGGTTGTGTGATATGCTTCCATACTTTTGCCTTTTTCAGGTGAAGGGCATGTACCTGGTTGTTTCAAAGCCCAGGTGGACTGCGGTGACCACCAGTGTGGGGAAACCTCTCTCCATTTCTCTTGCTAGAGATTCATCCTAAATAGGTTGTAGCCTTATAGCAACCCTCATGTCCCTCAGGTACAACAGAAATAATAAAGCAGGAGTTTTGGTGGTATGTGAGTAACCTGGTATGTACATGGTGGTGGTGGTGGTTGTGTGATATGCATGATCCCTTTTAGTCAGCAGTTTGAGAAAACCTTCCATCAAGCTCAGATTTTAGACTCTTTCAGTGTTATTTCTTAGCTATATATAGCTCAAAATGCAGTAACCTTTACAACAAATTACAATGTTGCTTTTGGTTAAAAAGGTAGACTAGTTACAGGCTGTTGGCAGGTTTTCTAGGTTTAGTAGTGGTTTGCAAGAGTTACAAGAACTTTTCTTAATGTGATATGGAACAAGGACATTATGTCTGGTTTCTTCAGCATACAAGAGTTCTCTGATCTTCTGAAAGAAATGGATCACTCTGGACCTCTTCTTGCACTCATTGGAATAGTGCTTCTTTAAATTATGTGGCCCATGACCCTAGTTACAGAGTCTCACTCTTTCTTTTAAGAACTTCTTTTTATTTCAGTCACTTTTAGCTCTTCTTTTTTTGTATTTCAGTGGAGGGGCACAGCTGATTGATTTGGTGTAATACGTGACCTCCTGCCCTCTGGGAAGTCAGTGAATTCTTCGTTGCTGAAGCTTTTCTAAGAGAGATTTCCAGGGCTCATTTTAAATCTAAATTTGATTCTGTTAGCAGTCATCTCTGTGTGACAGTTTCATTTACTTCACATGCTAATGTGTCAGATAACATGGCATCTCTCACTGCCCCCAAATTCACAGCATTCATTTATTGGCTTCACATTGCAACAAATGCAAAAATAGATTCACCTTAATGCTGAACCTTGCCATTACATTTCCGCTTTTGTACAACTACTGATGGTTTTGGGTGATAGTGCTCTTTTAAGAGGTCTGTAATCTCTGGAAGTAATTATCATTTAGTGATTCAGGAACAATTTGGTTAAATGTTCTCAAACATTTAAAATGATCTTCTGTTTTTGTGCTACGCATAATGTGATTTGCATGAAAACACCACCTGCAGATCTTTGTGAGCATTTTTTCAGAGTTTACGCATCATTCTTCCTATGCTGCATTGAAAACAACAATCGGTGATTTCACAGCAGTCATGAGAATAGCAGATTTGATGTCTGCTATTCTTCAAGCACCTTATTAAAGCACTAATTATGATTCTTATCAATAGATATGGAAGTATTATATAAAGGAATCAAATATGAAAATTGATCAGACATTTCTTACAGACCTGTTTCCTGTTGACAGGTGTGGGGGTGTTGATGTGTGTGTGGGGTTTTGTTTGTTTGTTTTTCTTTTTTGGGAATGAACACTATACTTATTTTTCTTTCAGGTTGATGTAACTGTTTTTTTTCCTTTCAAGTCATGCAAAGAGGTACTGTTCTTACAATACAGAATTGCTTTAAGTGAGCTGTGCAGATTTGCTCCCTGGTTGTTTCACAATCACTGATGTTTTGCAAGTTGAAATGGGTGGTATTTGGAAGATGTGCTATGTTTCAAGAGATCTGCCCCTCT
Organism: Mesitornis unicolor; assembly: GCF_000695765.1. NCBI lineage: Eukaryota > Metazoa > Chordata > Aves > Mesitornithiformes > Mesitornithidae > Mesitornis > Mesitornis unicolor. Next base: position 92,550 of record NW_010157664.1, read on the forward strand.
ATTAGGTTGGAAGGGAATGTAAGGTGTTTAAACTCTGCTTCAAAGAGCAGTTCAATGGATTGTGAAAATATTTTCCCCTTTCAAAGACAGGAAACCAAATCAGAGGAGAGGTAAATTTCGTTATTATGCATTAAGCCATTAGTTGACCCGGGACAAAAGTCAAACCTCTTTAATCCCAATGGAGTGTTCTACTGACTATTCCACTCTCTCTCATTTTGTAGCATCAGGCAGAAGAATGATACTGCAGATTTCCATTTGGAATACAAGTTGCCTAAATAAGCAATCATAAATTTTAGAAAAGCCTGTCCTTCATTTCTCTCAGAACTTGACTAGTGGGATCTCAAGTCACTAGAAAATAGTGATAGAAGGTGATTAATATTGATAATAATTTGGCTGCTGATGCTTGAGACATTCAGATGCCTCTTAGCAATGCAGATGCTGGTAACTGTTTTGAAATTAATATTGCTATAACTAAATTACTTTAAATTTATTGTTTATTCCTTTACAACATTGTGCATGGTTCCAAAGAAAACAGAACTTAATGATACATCTGTAGAATTTTTGCTTTTGCAAACTAGTCAAATAACGTAGTTGCACACAGTGATGGAATGCAACTGCTTCGGTTATTTTTCATTCTGCCAGACCTACTGAATGTTTAGAATGGTTGTTCTTGCCTTGTAGCTGTTTGTTTAGGATTAGGAACAGTTTTGGAATTACTCATGGCATTTGAGAGGACAATAAAAGTAAATCTGAGGAAGATACTCACAGTTGTGTCTATACCAGTGGCATGTCGTCTTCTGTTGCCACTGTAAGATGTTAATAGTTTAGCTTTTTGATGTGTTGGGTGGTTGTTGTGGTTTCTTTTTGTTTGGTTTGGGTTTTGTGTGTGTGTGTGTGTGTGTGTGTGTGTGTGTGTTTATATATTAATGCTGGTAGCTGGTCCAGAGTTAATTTCTCAGCAAAGTCACGCTGTGCAAAAGCCTTTCTGGTACCCATCTTAGGCACGTGTATTTTGATGATGAAGGTGTTACGTGTAAGACAATACAGAGTCAGGCCCCTGTCGTGATCTATTATACCTTTATCTAGTACTAGTTCTTAATTCATGGAGGTAAAGAGTAGAGGAGTATGGGAGAATACAAACACCCTAGCTCATATACTATATAGCTGACTGCACGTGTATACATTCTTGTTATGTTCTCTTTTTCTCCCCTATGATGTTAGCACTGTGGGAGGGGTTAGGACATCAGCTAATACTATAACTGTCATGCTGTGCCGTAAGAGGCACTTGCTGAATATTATATTTTTGCATGGACTTGTGTTCCTCTTGAAATGTATAAATTGTAAAACAACAAAGAGAGGAACTAAGGCAGAGAGCAGGATACTAGTTGTTGTCATCAGTAGAGCAGAATAGCACATACAAGCTTTCAAAATGTGAGAAAATGCTTTATGACCTGTGATACTGGACAGATAAAACTAAATAGCACAGACCTACAGCTTCTGTGTATTGACAGTCATCAGGATTCCTCACAGAAGTGAAAATTTCCTCAAATTTAGCAGCTACAAAATACTAGAAAATAGTGAAGTGTGCAAGACTTTGTGACCTAATGAAAATTATGACCCTCTTCACAAATAGTAGCTCCCAGTGGTAGGTGGACAAGAAATACTACTAGAATCTTTCAGAAAGTATTTCTGAGAGCTAGCTTACAGAATATGAAGGCAAAATGTTTTATACATTTTTTTGGGCAAATGTTTTGCCAGTCTGCATGAGAAGACTACATCTGAGAGTTGATCCATCTTGCATATTGCATCTATTTTTCATGCAAAGTAAAATTAGACCTGATTTGAAGAACAGAATAATATGTTTGAAAATGTAGTATGCTAAAAGTGTAGAAAGTTAAAAATAGTAAAACTTCTTTCATGTATGCTGTATTATATATAAGCATATTCTTTATATTCAGACTACTTTCTTATGAGTGACAAGTAGGAGTCTTGATTTAGAATTCAAACATGAGAACATGACCAACTTGAAGCCGTTTACATTTTTAATTTCAGAGTAAGTTTTATTTCTGTAATAGCAATAGCTGTCTCCTTCATGTGAAAAGCAGTTTCAATAGTGGAGGCTCAAATATTTGAGTCCTCTTCATGTAGGCTCTTTTGGAGAGTCAATTTGCTTGAAAACTACTTACTCTTTTTTTTCTTTTTTTTTTCTTTTTTTGGCTGGTCTGTTTCTCAGCTGTATCTCTCTCTCAATAGCTATTTATACTGGCATGATAAAAGGGCTTGTACAGAGTATGAGAGGATAGGAAGAGGATAGGATTGTGTTGCTTTGGCTGCCAATGCCTAACCGTGCTTACAGAGGAGATAATGTGAAACCACTTGTCTGCAGTGCTTTAAAGACTCAACTGAGTGCTGGTAGCTGTATTTTCCTACAGTGACAAACTGTTGAGAGGTTTTTACTTTCCATGGAGCTTTGCTTCTCCACTCCTTTATTTTTACTTAATCTAAAGCTAAAATCTAAATTCTACTATTACTAACATGATTATTATTGCATTTAAGAGCTTGGAAATGTGAACATTCCCCTTGTGCTTATAGATGTTATTGGAAAATGGAAATACAAAATGCTAATGTAATCTGAAAATTTTGCTCTGTTGGCAAAAAAATCTCATCCTACACCATTTTCATACTTCATACATATAACATGGTAAAAGCCTAACTTAATATAATAAAGTGCTGTAATTTCAAGTTATTCTTGTATTGATTCAGGCTATATGGATGAACATAGTGGTGTAAGTGGAAAATGTGTACGATCTGGTGTGTATAAGGAAGTCGTTAAAACCAAAAATAGGAAAACCACATAGTTCTAGTTTCCCACTGTTTTTAAATTTGTATGACTGAAGCGCCTTTTTTCCCAATATTTATTAGGAAGACTTGTCGATGAGATGTAAATTAGGCCTGCTTTGTATGTATGTTAGCTGAATCTGGAGTGCTTGTCACATGTTATTCATGGTAGTTATGGAATAGAGCTATTGGCTGATCCTGATAATACACTTCAAAGTATTCTGTGGTGTCTGTAAGCTGTTAGAAAGGAAAGTTTAAACGTCCAAAGTTACTGAATGCTTCAGCTGCTGGAGTAGAAATATGGTTCAGCTGCCCAGCTGCCTCCTCTGGACTGTGCCTCTAACAAGAGCAGTGGACTTGTACGTGTTGTTGAACTATACTAGAACAGGGAAGTGATTAAAGTAATGAAGCGTGGCACAGTGTCTCTCTTGCAACGTACATTAAATATGAAATGGAAATACAAATGGAAATAAGATGGATTTCGTACTGTTCACCTTAGAGAAAGCTACGTTGTGTCTCTGTGGAAATTAATTTGAATATTAAAAGCATATCTAAGCATTGAATTTGCTCTGTCCCAGGGCTTCTAGCACTCTGGGTTGCGTACATTCTCCTGTTCATCTGCCTGAGTTTCCATTCAGACTTTTGAAGCCTTCAGTGGCAAATTCTATAGACAGTAAGAATGAATTTTTAGTATTTTTCCAAATGTCTGCTACCCAGTGCACAATTTCCCAGTCTTATATAAGGCTGTGTAATTTCCTGCAATTCCAGTGGATTCTAGGTTTGTTTGCTCTGAAGACTATGGTGTACCATTATTTTGCTAGCCACTTGTTTTACTTTGCTTTATAATTTTCCAGATCAATGAAGGAAAGCAAAAGAAGTCCCAAGTACTTTTATTTTTCCTTTTTAAATAACAAACACGCTTGTATTTTAACACTTTAAATAACAAATTCACATGGATTTCACATTATAGTAGTGGTTACTTACATTTGACTAGTTTATATTCTCTTGGGAGGATTGATAATGCTAGTGAGAACTGCTTAATTTTGTAATTTCCAAATCAAGTGACAGGAGGGTGGTGCTATTTGAACATAGAGTAGTGAAGTGTTCAAACTCAAAATTTATTTGAGTATAGGATAAAAATTGTCATATGCCCATTTCTAGAGGTGAGATAGGCCTGTCTTTATCTTAAGTACTTGAGTGTTGTTTAACAAAATCTGCTTGCAGTTTTGTGTCAGATCTGGTATTCTTTGCATTGATAGTTTTTCCTCTGTCTCAGGGGGAGATAATTAATTCTTATCATTTAGGAAACACCTACTACTTTTTCAGCTTCAGATTGATTTTTACAGAGTTGTATATTACTTTTACACCACAGATTCCAGTGGCTTTGTTTTCTGTAATAATCATCACTTCTAAAACCATGCTCTGTTGTGTGAAAACACTGTTTAAAGGAAGAAAAGCAGTTTACATGGGGCATGAAGCAGAAGACAGTGCTCTTGAACTGCACTGTGAAACCCTAATTTTTTCCAATCAGACAAGCAATAGAATAAATGTCCAATGAAGTTTGTGATTTTTGGCATTAGAGCTAGACTGGTACCTGCTGCTGCCAGGTAAGCACAAGGGTATTCAGAGGAAGCTCTGGGAGATTCTCACAAGCTGGGTCAGCTGCCCTTGACCAAAGAGTGCGAGCATCCTTTGTGGCAGCTACCCCTTGATTATGGAGGGTCAAGCACCCTTGCAGCTGGTGCTATGGAGAGGCCTATATGAAAGCTAAGTGTAGAGTACAGCTCCTAGAGTGCAACTGATGCATCAGTTCATACAGAAGAGTGCAAAGAAGGGACGCTTGGCTGAGTTCAGATCAGCCTAAATATTCTCAGTTATGATGGTCACACATCACAAGGCAGCAGGTGTTGGAGCAGTTATCGCTGTCAGGGCAGAGGCTTTGACGCAGGCACTCCTGCAGGTGGTGGATGTAGCCCCTCATGTCCCAGGCTGCAGGGAGTTCATGGGGCCCCTCCCTGAGGCCAGGAGAGATAGTTCTCTGGCATGCAGGTGGTGTGCTGGTATTGGAGGTGTTGCCGGGTTGAGGAGGTTAAAGGAGGAAGTCAGTAGGCTGTGTACCATCAAAGAAGAAGAGAGAGACACAGGATCTTCTCAGAACAAGAGAGAGATGGAGTTACTGGAGAGAGAGTAGCAAAGGGCTACTGTGATGATTAAGGAGCTGGAACCTCTCTCCTATGAGGAAAGGCTGAGAGAGCTGGGATTCTTTAGCCTGGAGAAGGGAAGGCTCACGAGAGGGCAGGGAAGGAATCTCATTAATGTGTACAAGTATCTGAAGGGAGAATGTAAAAAAGATGGGTGTAAAGAATTTGTCGTCTTGCACATGTGAATATGAATGAAGCATAATAAGATGGACAAACCTGTTTGTAAAGATATGTAGACAAAGGAAACTTGAAACTTAATTGTATATTGTTATTTACCTGCCTCAACAGAAATAAGCAGGGAAGATAAAAAGCCAGCTTCAGCTTTAGACCTCTTCCATAATTCTTTATAACTGGTGATCCAGCACTGGTAAAGTAAAATACTTCCAAGCCTTCTGTTACAACTTATTCCTTGAACACAAAACAATGTTTTGCAGTTATTTACATGCAATTTCCTACCTCGAGCTGTGCAGAATTTCTGTGAACATTTTTAGCTGGGTATGTTTATATAATATTTAGCAGTCAAGTTTTAAAGTATGGGAGAAAAACATACCAAATCATTTATGGGCAGATGTTGTCAAGTGTATAGAGAAAAGAATTCATCAGAGTTTTGCAAACTGAAAATTAGTTCTCAGATCAAATACAGAAGGTGACTAGCTTCTAGTTAGTACACAATCCTCTAGTAATGATATTTTTTTCTCTCCCAGTAACCTGTACTGATAAAATAAAAGAATCCCTCAAGCATGGCATTGTCTTACTGCTTTATACTGAATGTGTGCAGATGTGTCTTAAACACTACTCCTTGAAGGGAATGTGTGTTGTGGTTTTTGCTGGGGTTTCTTTGTGGTTTTTTGGTTGTGTTTTGTTTTGTTGAGATTTTTTAATTCAGTGGAGATATGATAGGACAGAGAAGAGTTACTGACTACTGCTGACTGATTAAGAGGAATATAGCAATAGAATAGTGACTAGAAAGGTTGAGAAAAATAACTCTTATTGGTTGATGCACCTTGGAGTAGGCCACCTGTGCAATCTGCAGCTGGTTTGTTCTCTGTGTTCTTTGAGAACCTCTAAATTCTTTACATTGATCAAATTGAATTAATGTTGCTAATAAGACGGCATGCTTGAATCCAGTAAGTCCTCAATTGTGGATTGAAAATTCACTGCGTTTTAACAGCATTAACTCTTTTCCATTTTAATTTTTTTTTAGTTGAATCTATAATTCTTCAGAATACCACCATGTATCATAAAAAAACCACCTGGTTTAGTTTAAGCAGCATAATAAGATTTTAAAAATTCCAAAGGTGCAACAATGTTGTAGCATTTTGGGTTCCAAAAATGCATCTTGGAAGTTCTTCTATGACATCAGAGTGAGAGAATGGCTCTAGTGAATGCCTGGCTCCCTTGATTTCTTCCATCTGCTACTAATAAAAGAAGACTTCCTTTGAAGTTTTGGGTATATGATGTTATTGGTAATTATGTATTAGCTTGTCCTAATCTTAAGAGAATGCCAAGCTCTCTTAAAACATTGCCCTGCCTGTTGTCATTCAGGCACCAGAACTACGTGTTGATTATTCTTGAGTATGAGGAAGAGCATATAAAGGGAATTTTTAATGTTTTTTTTTCTATTAAAAATTGAATCAAAGTCTTGATGCTCTGAATTGTACAAAGGGCAAGCAGCTTGAAGAATGAGTGTCAAGCAGTTTGCAACTGAAAATTAAATAAAGTATTTATTTGCCAAACTTTGCACTTGAGAATTAGAGATGGATGAGCAACTGGGAGCAGATGTGTTGGGTAATGGCCGCCAGAGATTTTGGCAAACTTTTTAAAAATTTTTCTAACTTATTCTGTAGATACTGTCAATGCTGATAATAGGAACAGAAGTGAAAATCCTACAGATCACTGTAAAGAGCAGTGTAGGAAAAGCGTGTTTCAGGATTTTACATCTCATATAAAGTTTTCAGTGCTGTGTAAGATACTTCCTAAAATAATTGTTTAATCCTGAAAGGTGTTAGGCTGATAGCAGGAGAAGTTCATGCCCTATTTGCATAAAAGCAGCCTGGCATATATATAGACTTCTTGCCTTCTCCATGCTTTTAGTCACAGGGCTGTGTTCACTTTTCATTCTTCTGGAAGATACAGAAATGACTGAAGAGGTGTGTGGCACAACATATTGAAAAATCATAGCAAATTATTGGAAGTCTAGAGAAATCTTCACATCTTCAGCATTAGTATAGGAAATCTTTTCCTCAGTAGGCTGCAGAATGTGCCACCTGTTGATCACAGAAGGCATTTAGAAGTATCTGTCAGTGCTTCCAAACACTTGATACTCAACCAGAAGTATCAGGATTGGAACCACTGTCTTAAGTGAAAGCTTCTGGGACCAGGGGGTGGTGGGGGGGAAATAGTGGTGGTGTATGTGCATCATATATGGTAGTATCATAACTCTACTTTGCTTAGAGTAAAAAAAGGCAGTGATATTAATGTTTATTTTTTGCCTCCTAAGGCACTCAAAATAGAACTCCTAGAGATTCCCATAGTTTGCTGTGTTCACTGACTTGATGGTGTACAACAGAGAGGATTGCCAGAAGGTCAAGGAAGGCTATCCCAACCCTGCTCAGATCTTAAGATACGGCTCCACCTGGTGTGTCTAAACTTTGGAAGCAAAATTTTTTTCCTCTGAAATTTATCATTTTGGAAGTGAATTTTTCAAGACCTTATTTGCATTCCTATATAACCTCTTAGACTTAAGGTTTTCTGAAAAATTGTGCATCTTCTGTATCTGTATGAACAAACGCTTTGAATTGATAGTATATTCTATCGTGTGTATATAGGGATCTTTTATATTTTTTATGTCTAATTGTTTTTTTGGGAAAAAAGTCAACTGCAACAAGATCTTGTTTTTAATCTCAGCAGTTGTCACAGGTGTGGGATAACAATAAAAATTTTGTATCTTACATCACTGTGCACTCTGCTAGTGCTCTACTGAGACTTAATCTACATGCAACATCTATGCAGCATGTAAAGGCTTTAATAAGAGAAAGTCAATGAGCCTCATGTACCTTTTATAAAACATGACATAAGGCAATATAATTAAAACTAAACTTATTTCCTGTGGTGAAATTAACTTACAGAAATGAAGGTGTTTATTTATTAAATAGGATCTCTGGAGTTCTCGCTTTATTCTTACCCCTCCTGGGAAGCTTTTGATTGTTTGCTTCCTTTCTCTTGCCTGCTTGCTGTGTAATTTAAAACTGATATCTTCCTCTGGGAAACAAAATTTGATCGGAGAACAGCCTGCATCACTAGGTAAACAAATTACCAATGTTTTACTCACTTTTCT
>NW_010157664.1:100956-107283 GCF_000695765.1 Mesitornis unicolor
CTTTCCCCTGCAACTGTAAGGGTAAGGGGAAAAAAGTGTGCAAAGGTTTCAGAAATATATTACTACAGAGCAAATTGTTTTTTCAGTAACAAGGAGGGCCTTTTCTTTCAGGGTAGGTAAATAAGCTTTTTTTAGTAGCAAAAGAACATAGTGAGTGCTTACTCTCTTTTTTTTGTTAACTTTCCATGATCAAATCTTCTCGTGTTCTTTTGGTCTCCTAGAAAGTGAACTTGACTGAGTGTAGTTGCTTTATGTTATACGCTATGTAATTTATGGAAGAATTAAAGAGATACATGAACTCAGGGCTGATAGCTATTTAGCTTAAAATGACCAGTAGTGTCTTTACAATTATGTGTTAAAATACAAGGCAATACAGCAGAGATTTGTTTGCTTTGTTATTAAAAACAAGTATCAGTGAGTGGCCAAAAGAATGCCTATGGCCAAAATGAAGAAAGGACTGTTGTTTCTGTGTCCTATAGTTTCTGCTAATAACACTATTGCAACTAGAAGGTTTTTTTTAATTTGGAAGTACGTTAAGATACTGGCAAAATCAAATCTTCGTGCCTCATACACTTCAGTTGAGTAAGTTTGAACCTGGATCCTATATGGATTTGATCTGCACGATTTGGATTTATGCAGTAATAGAGACAGAAGAATAGTGATTCTTTTCACAACGGTTTAGTGAAGCATACTTTCATAATCCTTTCTGCATTGGCAAAAATTTGAATGGTTTAGATTGTGTAGTTCTTACAAAGTAGTAGTAATCTTTGACTGTATTGAAAGATTTTCTTCTAGTTTGCACATCTATACATAATCTATCTGGTTTTTTTTTTTTAATTTTTACTTTTTTTCAAAATCAGCATGCTTTTTCTGTATGTTGTAGAATTGAGAATGGTTTAGAATATTTATTGGAAACTGTGAGCCACTGAAGTTTAGTTTTCTAACAGGAAACAGAATTCCTCTTTTCTTTTTTTTTTTTTTCTCCTAGCAATAATTATTGAAATTGTACTAGAAAATTCATAAAATAAAAATCAGCAACCTGTACTTCATAATGCAGTGAGTGGAGGTTTTTATAAGCTCAATAAATAAAATAAATATTTAGAAATATATTGATAATGCACTGTATCTTTCGGGTTGAGTGAAGAAGTCCTTTATTGTAGCGATATGTCACACCATTTTGACTGTTGCAGTGATATTCTGGAAGCAATATTATCACATTTTTACCTGCTTATCTGCATCACTGATAACTGTGATTTAGGTTCAGTTCTAGTGTTACATGAAGCATTTGCTAGTATGTGCTTCTTGATGAGCTATGAAAATCAAAAAAACAATCATAGTTTTGGGGGTTTTTTGTTTGGTTTCTTTAAACTTCTCTATTGCTAACTCTGTATACTATTGGTAGAGTGTGAATAACTCTTTGAAGAACTGTAGTTGGAGAAATAAACTCTTTGGCTTTTCTCTGTAATGCATCTGCATAATGTCCTGACTTAGTAGTATTTTCTGCCTTGTTTAACAAGTATAAATTGATGGCTTCAAATTAGGAGCAGGTATTTAATTTCTTCAGATTGTTAGTATGAAAATTGTGTTTGAATTCCTGTTGCACTGCAGAATGGAAACTAAGAATACAAAAAGTTGCCTTTCTATCAAATAAACTAAATTATTATCTGAAATGTTTGGATTTACTAACATAAAAGTTCTTGAAATTAAACAGTGTGTGATTCTGAAATACTGACATAAATATGTACTTCTTTCCATAAAAATAATACATCAGATGAATCACTAAAAAGAAGCCTGATGCCCAAGAAAAATAATTCTTTCATATAAAGATGATTTTGTTTTGCTGTGGTTGTGAGCTGATCAAGAAGCGCTTTGGCTTGACTTTTATATGAACTATGAAGAGGAACAAAAGTGACACTAGAAGTTGTTCCACTGGAAGTTTAAAAGCCTCTGTAACCTTTAAAAAGCATACAAAATACTGTGCTTATTTCCATAGCCCCTCTGCTATTTTATTTTACTGCTTGGTAAGTTTTGGTGGTTTTTGTTTCTTTTTCTAACTTTGCAGAGTGATGAGGGAAATGAGCATTAAAAGGATTTTTAAATTGAGTGAAAGTCCTTCTAGATAAGTATTACTTGTATGCAAGAGTGCTGAAGAATAAATGTTTTATTCATAAGAATTCTTTTTCATTCCAGTTTGCTTCTAAAGCTTCTCATTGTGTGGCCTTTAATATCTTAATTTTTGAACTGTTTCTCGCTTACGTCCTGGAGGAAGACAACTTTTTCATGCTCTTATATAGCTGCCTTACTGTGCACTTTTCAACTTTTGTGGATATTTAATTGCTAGGGAAGTTAATTTTTCTCCTTATGGAATGTGCCATTGATGGTTTATAAAGTGTGTCCTCTCATTTTAAAACAATTAGTTCTAACAAATGAGATTGAATGAAATTAAATTCATGAGGGAGGTAAACACCAGGGATGGAGAAGAGCTATTAAAACTGAAGGACAATATTGGCACAAGAACTAATGGGTGTAAGCTGGCTATGAGTAAATTCAAGCTGAGAATTACAAGAAGGTTCCTAATTGTTAGAGCAGGTGAGGTTCTGCAGTGGTTTTTCAATCAAAGCAAAATCATAAGCACTCTTAGGAGGGCATTTGATTGCCTCATGAAAAGCATTAAATTATGCAGTGGTGGGAACTGGACTGAAATTGCGTGGTCCTTTCCTGTCTTGTAATCCTAAAAAGCATATACTTTCTGAGAGATTTGTTTATGGGATTGATTCTATTTTTACCAAGTCAGAAATTTCTCTTTGTGTCCTGATGGATGCATAAATTTCGTTCACTTTAGTCTTAATCGCAGATCAGCCCTTGACACGTTCAGTTTGATGTGTTCTAATTCTGAGGGCAACCTGGAGTCTCAGTTCAAGTTGTGGAGTCTCTTGATTACTTGTATGGGATAAAAGGAAGTTAGATATTGAGATAGTTAGTGAGAAGCTGGAAGTTTCTTGCATTTCCATTCTCTGAATTTACATGAAGAAAGGTTTATAATCTTTTCATCTAACAGTATATGTGGAATTAAAGGAACAGCTCTTTTTTTTTTCTTTGTTACTGCTACTCATTTTTAATACAAACCAAAATAGCCCTCTAAGAAATGCAGTAGAGCAGCCTACTTGAGTAGTTTAAAAGTTGCTTACTGTAATCTACAGTAAAATTGAATGTGTTTCACTTCTGTATTTAGCCCAGTCTTTTCTCTCCCTGTCTACCTGAAGTGTTTAAATGAAGGGAAATACAATGGAGAATTTTTCTCATTAAAAGTGTGTGTAGCCTTACTTGTATGGTTACCCATTCCAATGACTTATACTGCTTCTAGTGCTGACTGTAGTATACGTGATTTACTTTTGATTCAGCTATGTGATGTCTGCAGACCATATTACTAAACTTAATTTCTGTTCCTGGTTTAACTTTTTTCATGCTGAAAACTAACCAGCTCCTGAGTTGCCATCAAGCAGTAAACTTCAGGGAGACTGTGCTGATTCACAGTTGCTTGAGAACTGTCAGTCTTTTTACAGTTTTTTCTCTCTTCTTCGTGAATTAGCCAGAAGAGCACTACTTGTAGGTTTTTGTCAAGTTCTCATTCTTGTTTCTGTATCTTCCTTCTACTTTTTCAATTTTTACTTTTTCAATTTGACACTGCACAGATTTAACTGATCCTTTCTGAAAGCCATACTGTGGAAACTGAACTGGTTTCTATTTAATTAAAAAGTTGATCTCACCACAAATAATAGTAAAAAATAATCTATCTGACCACTTAGAAATGGTCCTCGGGAGTTTAGTTGTACGTGTTCATACTGAATATGCTTACTAACCTGTGTCAGCTGAGCATTTGAGCTAATGAGTTTATTCAGGAAGGTTTTCTTGAGGCTTGTCCATAATGTTGAGCAGCTGTTTGCATGTACTGCTGTCAGGGAATGGTGAAAGGCCTGTTATCACACCTGTTAAAAGAGCACCCTCCTTAATAAAAATGTCATTTTTATTTTGTTAGCATATGTTAAGATGTGCCTGTGCATTGAGGGTGTACTCCATTAACCTTTCACTTGCAGAGCTGCATTAGCGTATGGAATGGAGCATCAGAGGGCCTTTCAAGACAAAGTTGAAAGAATCCCTTGTGTAGTGTATGAAAGGCTGGCCTTATGCCATCTGACAATTGCTTTGATCGTATTTCTCTTCTGGGAAGATGGTTTTTATGATACTAGACTCTTACAGGTATTTTCAATAAGCTATTATGAGTGAAGCAGATAAGCACAGTTAACAGTCTTTGATGTCCATTTGATTTCTTAATGATTATTATGGGGGTTTCATTCTGAAGTAATTTTGTTTACCAAAACAGTGTCTCATTAAATCAAGTAACTAAATAACATAATATTTTTTTTTAAAGCCTTATTTCCTTTCTGGAAAAAATGAGTTTAGGAATAGGTTCCATATTCATGTTTTATTTACAATTGTAAATGCACATTTTTCATCAATATTTTTCTGACAGGTTTGTATTGGATTTAGGCCCAGAAGGTTTTCTGCAGATGCAAGGTTTCCAAAAGCTATTGTTTTAGCGATTTTTCAGTGTATTATAAATGGCTTGTTTTCTTTACTGATTTCTCTTCATTTCATTTTATCTGAAGACACGCTCTGCAGATTAATGTATTCCTACTGAGTCCAGCCCCATTTAGTTTAGCCCTTTGTGAACTGTTCTTGTTTTTGATGTGGTTTGGGACTACAGCTTTGAGTACTTCATGTTTGAAACTAAAGATTTATAATCTGTGCAGCCATAATTTGCCGATCTGGCATAAACACACAGCATGCTTTCTCCTCTCCTGGTGATAAATAACATTTAGGATGTAGCATTCACTTTCAAGCATGTCTTAGTAGTTTATCGACTTTAATAGATACAATTGAAGATAAGATTTTGTAACTTTTTGAGTGATATTTTCTTTCATTTGTGAACGAAGTGAGTGATAATGAGTTGCATCATTACACAGTTAAATATTTTTTTTTTAATTCTCCAGTACAAGAGGAGAGGGAGAAAAAAACCTTTGTTTGTCGTATGACTTTTTACTTTATTGTTTTTTCTTACCAGAGTGAAAGCTATTAATGGAACATACCTAATACAAATATTATAAACCAAAATTGAAATTAAAGAACCAAAATTGGGACAGAGGAGTGGAACTAAGGAAAGAAAGGGTTTTCAGAAATGTACATGGCCTGACTTTGTTGCTGCTGCTACTGGTGATAAAATTATTTATGGGAATAATAGGTAAGTCAATGTGAATGTGTGAAAGAGATGGTTAACTATAAGTTTCAGCTCAGCCTAAATGCTTTTGGGAGTCCCATCTTTTGTGAATATCTGTCAGGTTTGCAGTCTCTTAACCTTTGGACAGGTTAGCTTCAAGATAGAAAATGTGGTCTTCAGCAGTGTCTAGCCTTCTGAGAGACAGTAGGTAAGTTTTGCTATCTGTGCTTCTTTTGTCATTGGAGTTGCACAATATTTAAATATCCCTCTTAAAATGGATGTAATTTTCTATTCTACCATTTGTTTAATCTGTAAGATCCCTGTGGCTCTCTTATTTACATCTTCTAATGGCATCCTGATCTCATTTGAGAATTACGTGATGATAATGTCAGGTAAACTATGAGTTAGTGGTAGGTGACTTAGCCAGGTACAGATGCCCTTGCATTATAAACCCTGTGTGTAGTTTCTGTACTGCTGTTTACTGGAGTGCATTATTTCTCATTTATTTACTTTCTCTCAACTATTAAGTAGAGGGCCAAGCATTTCTGATATAGATAGTATCTGCCAGAATGTTTGTGATGACTCTGTACTATCTTTTGTCACCCCAGAGACTGTACATTGCAGGATAAGTATTATATCCATTGTACGTACAAGGAGTGGAGGGGAAACACCTTATGGAGTAGTTTATGAGATATTCAGAAATAACAGGAGAGTAAGTACTATAAACAGGAAGATATTCCTAACTGATATTGGAGGAAGCCATTTGTTCCTTAAATAGTATGTAGACAATTCTTTTCATGCTTGCTTGCTTCTGAAATGCTTCCAGTGCCAGAGATAGCTTTGGTTACTGGTAATGTATCTGGTTACTGGTAACAAGCAGGTATATTAGGGCTGCCTGAGGTACTATTTAGGATTAAACTTTTGTAGGAAACTTTCTTCCACACAAAAATTGCAAACCCCAAAGAACTCTCTTGCTCCTTTTAATAGTTTATAATCAGACCTCTATCTGTTGGCATGTTAACTTTGTCAGTAGTTAAGGTTTTTGTTTCCCT
>NW_010157664.1:107314-122738 GCF_000695765.1 Mesitornis unicolor
TATTGATTGATTGCTGTTGCACTGTTTATCAGTGGCTTTGGAGATTATTTGATAATGAGCATTAAAAACATTGACTGTGGTAATGAGGAGGGTATGGAGAGTTATGAATAGATAGTTGTGCATAATGTTCTAGTTTTCAAAATTCACCATGCACATTAATATCTTTTTTAAAAGTTTTGTTAGAAAAATGTTCAGACAGAGAATTATAACTCTAGTCTAAGTGGCTCCAGCCCTGATTTTCTTAAATTAGGTATTTTAAATATGTATGTCTGGTGATATATCATTATGGAATATGAGAGCAAATTGTATATGGAGGGCTGGATGCAGTGCTTCTGAGTGCTTCTTTTCTCTCTGGGAATAAAACTATGTTTAGTAGATTCAGTCTGAATCAAAAGGTGGAGTTGAATTCTTTGTTTGCAGAACAGAGAGAAATCAAGTAATATTTAATTGACATTGGTTTTATTTAGAAGAACCTATAGTTGTTTTAACATAAACTGTCAAGATGACCTGTTTAGATTTAATTCCTCTTGTGAAGAGTTTCAAGTTGCCGTAGCCCTTTGTCATTAACAGAAGTTCTTTTAACAAAGAAGTAGAAGAGACAAGGATGATAGTAAAAGTTTACTATTTTCACTGTAAGTAAAATTTATTACATACTGTTGATTTAAAATACATGTATTGAAGATATTTGCGTATGCTTTAATCTCCAAATGTCTGAATAGGTCAAATACTAAGAATAAAATGCATCCATACAACAGACGTGTTTGGCATGGATAGTACTTGTTTCAAGCACAAAGGAGTGGCATGGATCTTCTGGATCATTGAATGCAGTCCCATCCTATCACAAGCAACGCTGTTTATGTAATTCTTTTACACATTGTTCAAGCTTCAGATTGTGTTTTCAGTTTTGTACGTGGGTCTCGGAGTCTGCCTTACTGAGAATTGGTATTGTACAGTCCAATCGTGTAATGTCATATGTGAATGCTCTGAAAACAACTGAAAATTGAGCATTGACAATCTATTCCAAAAAGAAGTGATCTCTCTAGCAGTGTTTCTTTATTGGCTGTATCCTGAATCTTATTCTCCTCCCTAAACAAAGCTCTTCCCGTCAAAATATGTTTGCTGAATAATAAAGATCCTATGTAAACTCAAGACTTTTTTTTTGTTCATAACTCGGAGGTCAAAGGCCCACTTACCCACCTACTTCTCCACAGGCTCCCTCAAATGATGTGATATGTGCCCATCTTGTTTCCTTAGGAAGAAAAACTGTAGTTCGTTTCACAGTTAAGCTGACATTTGCTGTGTTCCATTTTAATCGGGAATTGTTAGATGCTTTGTCTGTGACAAATGTTTCCATTTATCCAGTTTTGACTGATAGGAAGGTTTTCTCTAGACAAGAAAAGTTAACGTAAATAATAAGTGTTGATGTTGTAACAAAACACTGTATTAATAGAAAATCACTTCTCTGGTACAGTTCAGAGCAGCTTTATGTTAATGTCTGATAAGAAATGTGGCACTGAAATAAACTTTGACCATTTCAATGTACATTTGCAACTGTGAAACTGCTGCATTCACCTTGCTGGTAATGTGGCAGTACTTGCGTTGGGATGTGATGATTAGTTATCAAAATTCAGCCTTCCCAAATTAATCCCCTAACTTTCTGCTGTTAAGGACAAGTGGAAGGCTGATTATGCCTTCCTTGCTACCAAGCATTTAACTGTCTCTTAGATACATGAAACAGCAACCAGCTCCAACGTCTCTCATAGATGCTAAAAGCCTTTGCTCTCCCTTTCTCAGCTGTCACAACTTCCAGCTTTCTTTTTACAACTTCTGTAAAGATGTGTCTCATTCAGTGTAAAAAAATATAGGTCTGAAAAATGTTCTTCAGTATGGAATAAATGCCATAAAGAGTACTTGGATAAGAGAAGAGGGATTGAAGGATGATAGTGCTACCTAATTTTTTCTCTGTCAAAAGAGGGTGAAGGTGCAGGACAGAGGGTAACATTTTTACTACGTCATTATTTATTTATTTTAGTTTTGCTCTTGGCCATTTAAGAAGACAACAGAGTGTCGCTTTGTGCAAAATGAAATTAGCCGTTCTGATAGTGGCTAGTTTCTATGAAAATATCCTTGCTGGTTCTCCTGTGGTGTAGCGTCAGTAGCCTGCCTTCCTAACTGTTTGTAACAGTGTAAAACCTGATTTTACCATGTGGAAGCAGATTTAGTCACAGTGGGGATGAGGCAATGTGCTTGTGTAGCTGCAAAAAAAGCTGAAGGAATCCCAAATCACTGCAATCTCTGCAGGGTCCATCTTTATCCTTCAGTGATTTTTTCTATCAGTTAAGATAACTGCATTGGCATAATGGAGTTCTTATATACAGATTCGGAAAGGGAGGCCTAAGATTAGGAGAGAAAAATGAACGTTAGGATGAAGAAGTGAAAAGGAAGGAGTTAGGATGCATAAAACTGAGATCTTATCTACATGAACTGCATGTTGTATATGTTATAATTACACACTGTTAGACAAAATAAGAGATATAGGTTGTCTTACTACAGGCAACTGCAGTAAAGCAAGGCTTCACAAATTTTGCTGAACTGTGGTTCGGGTTTAAGTCAGGTCAGTACCAGATAATAAAAAACTGTGTGTCAAATCTAAAAATGTTTTGAAAAGGATTTTATTCCCCTGTTGTTCTAATTAGTACTTTTCTGAAAACATTGGGTGAGAGCAACATGATGCTATTTTTGTTTTAAAATATGTAACCAGGTTTTATTAACAGCTCATAATTTCTTCTAGAGAAACTACTAATACAGCTGCTTGTTGGACAAATGCTTACCTTTAATTAAATATGAAAACAAAAAGGAAGCAGCACAAACTACTGTGCTTTCTGCTATTAACATGATAAAATGTTTTATTGGAGGGTAATAGAAGTCAATAGCAAGCAGGAGTGTGTTGTTTGAGTGTTTTGGTGTTTTTTTTTTTTTATCTTCTTACATTTACTACTTTATTAAATAGTCTCCATGACTAGGTTTGGCAGAAGAAATGGAGTTATAGAGGTGAGTGTTTTCTATAGTAGTAGAGAAATCTGTGTTCAAATCATGTAAATATATTATCTTCAAGAATGAGCCTGAGCTCTATTGTTATAGGCTATTTTGATGCACCAATGTATTCCTCCCTCCCTCTGTTTAAATTTATTTGTTCCCAAAGCATCAGGTGTTGTTTTTCTGTTTACAGAGTGTAATAACATCCAAATAAATGGTCATATAAGGCTTTCTACTTCATTCTGTGCTGAAAGGGGCAATACAATCAAACACTGCAAGTGTCACTATATACAATACTCTTGCGGCATTACAGCAAATTTTATATTCTTGTAGTTATTTAAGAGATATTCACAATACAGCAAGTAACTTTGACTGCATTTGAAAATACAGTATTGTGAGTGGAAATAAAACAAGTTGCAGTAAAACCCCAACTTGAAATGGTAAATGCTACTTAAGGGTAGTAGTATTTGTTCATACAAATGAAGCTGCTGCTGTAACAGGAGGGAAATGTTTTTCAAGGTCAGTGTGTTTGTAAGGGGAGGTGGGGGCGTGGAGGCTCTTGCATAATGTAGACAACCTTAGACATCAGTATTTACTGTTGCTGCTTCTGAAACCTTGCAGCAGTTCTTTATCCTGAAAAGGAAACAGAGTTCCTTACCTACTACTGTGTGGCAATTATACTACTTTCTCTTGCCCCCCTTTTTACATTTGGGGAATACAGGATCTCAAGATCTGCCTCCTTTCTTCCCCATAAGAACAGAGCTCACATTTAAGGACAAGTCAGTAGTCCTAGAGAGAGAAAAATTTCTGGGGAAAGTTGTTGACTGAAGAAAACAAGACCAAACCCTAAAATTCCCAGAGCTTGGAGCAATCTGACTGTAGTCTTTATACACTAGTACACATTAATGTCAGTATTAGAACTTAGTGCTGTTGTTAGCAGTGATTAGATGGACACAGGAGAGAAACTAGTAAATCTTATTATTTTAGTGAGTAGATGTAACTGAAGTAAAAGATGGGAATACATTTTTTTAAATTTTTATTAAAACCAGAGCCTCAAAAACAATGCTCAACTGAAACATACTATTTATGTCCACTGATCAAAACCACTGTTTTAAAACAGAATGTACAGTTTAAAACTCCTCTGTAAGTCTGGGTCATTTCTTACTGCAAGTCTTGCTCATTAAATGTTCTTTATTGAAACATTGTCCTGAACAGACTCTGCAGAATGGTGTCTTCTGTACATGTGTTAGAAATGTTAAGGGAGTTAGGCTGATGAATTAAAAGTATAGTTTGTGTCTGCATTGCTCATCAAAACAGAATGTGTAGTGAATTATTTCCTCAGAACAGAAGCCTGGAATGTGTATTTCCTATTTTTGTTAGTGGAGAAATACCTTATCGGGCAGTACTGATCTGCTTATTTCATCAGCTAGCCCTTTTACTGACCTCATTTACTTACCTTTAAAAAAAACCAAAACAAACCAAAACCAAACCAAACATTTTTCTCATCACATGCTGGGGAGCATGAGGACAATAGCCCAGAACACATAAGCATTATGTCACTGCACCAGCAAGTGTTGTACAGAGTAGGTAGTAGCTCAGTGTTACTCATTTACTTAATGAAAGCAATGGACATTAAGAAAAACAAAAAAACACCAGGGAGAAGCAAATAGCTTTTTGTAATGCCTTAGACAAGCTTCTGAAGTGTAAAATACTTGATAAAATAATTCTAAATTGAATCTGAATTGCATCTCAAGTCTTAGAAGAAGAAACAAAGCAGTTGTGATACTTGCTAAAGCAAAGGCTCTATTGAAGTGTTAATCGCTTTAAGTGGTCAGTTTGATTAATAATGAGTTACCTTAGGGTTCATTCTAATTTTTCATAAATGGACAAGTAGTAATGACCAAGGTGGCCTTAACAATGTTTTGCTTTAATAGGCCATGTAGAAGTCTGATCCTACACTCATTGCCTATTTCAAACTCCTGTATAGTTTGCGGTCACCCGTGCTCTGTAGATTTGCTTTAATAAGTTACTGTTTCTGTGTTTAAAATAGAAGTACTTGAAGGTCTGAAAGGGTAACTCATATTCTGATGTTCTGTGAATGAGTGGTTTCTGAATGTTACATTATGTGCACATTGTACATGTTTACTTAATTTATATATACAGTGCACACATCTTGAAGCACTGTTTTTGATACCATCTATCTGGCTAAATATTATCACACTTTTTAAAGTCCCTGAAAAAATGTAAGCCTTCCTTATCTCTGTCCTTTCTCGTATTCCCAGCTGAGAATCTTTTATCTATTACCACAAGTAAAGCTTGAACTGATATTTTATTCTGTGTTCTATTTCATTGCCAGATAACTCATGACTGGTGTGGGGTATTTGACAAGATTAACGATACAACTAACCTCTTTGTGCTACTCTTATTACCAGTGTTTATCTTAAAATCCACTCCCAAGAAGGTAATATGGGCTCTTGAATGTGAAAGCTACTGAATGTTGTCTTAACCACTAAGCTGAAAGCTGCATTCAAGTATGGGAAGAATGCAGCCTTAATTAAATACACAGCTCTGGGTAAATCGAGTAAATATCACATATTGTGATATTCAGGAAGACTGGAAAAACCACTACATAATGTCTGAGTAATCTTTCTCTGTATACTTAAGCTAATAATTCATTGATTTACCACTTTTTATAAATGCTCCATTCTCAGTAAGGAAAACATTCTTTACTGAAGTAACACTATTTATGTGTTATAGAAAATGTGGTCAACATAATTACTATCTATATTGTTGGTTATTTAATATTTTGTGGTTTTGTGTTTGTTTTCTCCTCTTTACTCCATTTTTGCTGAAAACTGTAATGATGGGGTAAGTATGGATGAATGCAAGTGGAAGAGAGCTTTTACTGTCAAAATTCAATTTTTTTTTTATCTGACAAAGTAAATCTAATGCTGCTGTTCAGGTTTATGGATACCTTGTGTAAACCTGCAACATTCAGAGGTGATTTTACTGTGTTTTATGGTGGAGCTACACCTTCCGGGTACTTGTCCCTGTCCTAGGAGTTGAAAAATCAGTTAATCACAAATGCTCTGCATGACTAACCCATAGAAATACAGAAAAAGGAGTGCAAGTCAAAGATAAAAGAGCAGCAAGTGTTCTTTCTCAGCTTGTTCCTTTCCTTTGCAGGAGCATTATTCTCTACCAGTCTCCAATAGCCTGCTATTTTCCATTCCATTTCAGCAAATTGTTGCATTTTTGTACTTCAGTGCATGCTTTTCCAAGTCAAGGTTCTGTGGTTGGGTTGTTTTTGTTCTGTTTTTTTGTTATTTGCTTTGGTTTTTTTATCTCTTTGTCCTCTTTGGGGAGTGGCGTCAGCTAAGTTTCTTTTACAAACTTATACTGTACAACCTAAGTAACTTCTGAAGAATTCTTTCCCTCACTTATGAGTAAACATCAGTTGCATAGTCTCTTGGGTAAATGAGAGAAACCGAGTAATCCTTTTCCTTCAAGATATGTAACCTAAGAGCATCTAAAAGTTTTTATTGAAGTTGGCATCCTCTATGCTGAGTGATGTACATAAGCAGTGGATAGAGCAGATTGTGTTGAAGACCTGAAGTTTCAAGGCTAACTCTGCCTTGTGTGATTTACCAGTGCTCTCAGTCCCTGCTGAGCTCAGGATTTAGCAGAGGGAGAGCATCGAAGGCCTTGCTTACCTGCTGTTCATTTGTATCTTCCTCCTTCAGGGGTGGCTTCCTTGCAGGTTGTTCTGCCAGGCTCTCTGTATGCAGTTATTTCTAATGCATATACATACACAGTCGTGCACACAAATACAGAGGTTGTGATATACTACTGAGTGAAACACAATATAGTGATACGTACCTATCTAACTTGAGTGTTGGATGACAGACAACAATAATCTGAGGTGAGGAAAATGTCTGTCTTTAGCTATGAGTAAGGCATTCCACATTTTTATCTGGCCGTGTACTGAGCAGAGCACCCAGACCTGCCTATAGCGATACTTGATGTTCAATTTTTTTTTTCCTATCTCTTTATTTCTTAAGCTCAGGGGTTAAGATAGCATGGGAGTGCTGTAGGAGAGCATCAGCCCTTAGGCAATACAGGAGTAGCTTTTCGTAATGAAGCTACAGTATTGAGCAGTGAACAATTAAATAAAACTGTTGAAAGATATTTGAGTTGTTAGGTGATTGCTAGCCCTTTTATATAAGGTAGTTCCAAATTTCAGGCTTTTTGAGCTGGTCTTACAGTTTGTGAATTAACTGATGTATATATCAGACCTGCATATAGCAGTTCATTATCTTTAATAAATACATTTTGATCAGCAGTGGGTGAATTTGATGCTTTTATTGAAGAATTGCCACACATGCTTGATATAACCTGAAGACAGCATGATGATCTAAGTCTTGTGGCACATACCAAAGTATTTAGGTTTTCAAATAATCTGGAAATCCAGAAATACAAGTGCAAATTATGAGAAGCAGAT
The DNA here is from genome assembly GCF_000695765.1 of Mesitornis unicolor. Taxonomy (NCBI): domain Eukaryota; kingdom Metazoa; phylum Chordata; class Aves; order Mesitornithiformes; family Mesitornithidae; genus Mesitornis; species Mesitornis unicolor. The sequence goes on from NW_010157664.1 coordinate 114,852, forward strand.
GATTTTCTTTCCTGTTGAAGAATATCAGGCATGGTCATTGTCCCCTGCAGTAGGGAAGACTACTGCATATGATAAGAAATGCATTTGTGCAGATGTGAATAAAAATTAATCAACAATGCACTGGTATTTTTTTTTTTTTCAAAAAAACATAAAAACATAAAAGACTAGAAATTTACTCAAGTGTGACAATGCAGCATTTTGAGCTCTAATAAATAGAACCTATTAATCTTGAAAATTTAAATTTTTTTAGAGTCAGTAGTCAAGGAGCAGCCTAATGTGATTACTTGGTGAAATGCTTTGTGCAGAATGGAAGTTTGGAACATTGAAATTGCAAGAAAATGTAAAAATATGATTTAGTAAAAAGTGGGATATTAAAGCACAGGGGAAAGTGCATTCGATGAACAAAGTGGATTTCTGTCACAGTAAGTTAACACCATTAAAATTAAGTTGGAGGGGAAAGCAAATGGACTACTTTTATCAAATTAACAATATACTTATGTATAAAATATATATAAAATACAACAATGTTAAAAATAAGAAATACAACAAAGTTAAATTACTGTTAATATTTCTCTGCACTCACCTATGTTTGTTTGTATTTTTCATGTAGATGCTATTTAGAGAACAAGTTAAAGGAAAAATAATTGTAATTTGTCAGATATGAAAATCTAGAGTGCCACAACTTCCAACTCCAATTCCAGTGTTCTTGAAACTGATCTCCTTTTACTCAAACCAAGTAAATTTAAGTCCTTGTGTGAGTTGAACAATGCCAGACTAAAAGAAATTATTTGATTTGTAAGCATTTGTTATTGCAAATGTCTCAAAGCAGATTTATTTCACCTGATTGTGATCCATTCACAGAACCCCAAACAGAAGAAATGCAGTAGCTGACTGACTTTGACTTTTGACTGACTTTAATGTCAAAAATATTTTCTTTCAAAAGTTATCTAACCGGTAGAAAAGAAGCAGGAGTTTTACAATATTCTGTATATTGTATATATATTCAGTATATGTATTTTACAATATTTCACGGTTTTGTTAGTATGACCGATGCTTGCCGGACAGCTCCAATGTTGCTTGATATTTGGAGAGACTGTTCTTACTGGCTTGAATAGGAATGATCAGAGACTGAAAGAAACAAGCAGATGATGAATGTACTTGAAACAAACCACAGTAGTGTTTCTTATTCATAACAGAATCCATGGTATCACAACTGGACTTAAGTGTCCCAGTAGATACCTGTTAGAAAGCTGCTTTATTCAGTCAAAATAAAAGGGGCAAATTAAAGTAATAAAAGTTATGACAAACCATTCTACACAATTATTTTTAGGATTTAAAATAGGAGTTAATAAGTTGTTTGCCTATTATTTCTTTAGTCTCTGAATTTGATAATAGAGAGCCAGAAACCTGTATTTTCCTGAAATGATTAGAAAAAATGATATATTAGAGCAATGTCAGCAATATCAAAATACCATTTGGTAGAACACAACCCAAAAAAAAAAAACAACCACCCACAAACAAAATGGCTTTTCACTTATATTGTATTAGGCTCCTGTACTCTGTTGAGATGGTCAAATAATCTTTAAATTCCTTAAAATATCTCCTCAGAAAAATCACTAGGTGTTCCATTTAAACAGCTATTGATGAAGTTGAGAGGTTTGCAGATGTCTGTGTGTATACACTGTTAATGAAAATTTGTAGCACGCTAGTGACCTGCAAATACTCTTGATACTTTTGAAGAATTCAGCTCTGTTATCAATAACAGTTGTAACTGTTCTTTGGTCATAAGAAATATTCTCCTTTCTTGAAAATTCTTTTTTTTGCTATTTGAGTAGCAAATAAATGTCAGTAGGTACTGCTGCAGTTGGTGATGGCACTTCCTAAAAAATAATGAATTGTATTAGAATGAAGTGCCATTGCTCTTACACTGGGAGGTAGGGGTTGCACTTCATTTGTTTGTTGTGTGTTTTGTTTAATATTAATGATAAAGATAGAGAAATAAAATGGAAGAGGTCTGTGTTTATACATTGTGTATAGATACTTCTATTGAGTTATATCTCTGATTAATTCACTTAATTCCTAGGAATAGATTTTAGGCTTTGGTGTATTCTCCCTGCTCTGTGCTCTGTACAGTCCCTCTCTCCTATGTCATTCATACTGTGATGAAAATCCAAATATCTCCTTTGTATAACTGAAATTACACAGTTAATGTGGAAGCTGAGTGCCTAATTTTTCAATTTTAATTTCCACAGTGACTATTACCAGATTTTAACCTCAATACTCTGCCTTCTACTTAGCCAGTATCAAAAGGAGGCAATGTATGGTTTCCATCATAAGCCACTGTGGCTACAGAGATGTTCCTTCTTTCTGAGGTAACTTCCATTCAGAATTTTTACTTAGGGAAAGTAAAGCTTTTTTCTCTACTTTGCCCTCTCTCTATTTAAACAGTGATTATAATGCAAAACTTTAGCGATTTAATTGGTGCAAGAGCCAAAACTTAACCTGAATAAATTGCATTTTTATGCGGCAAATCCTTATCTTTGGATGACTTACCCTGGTGCATGCATCTGTGCTTGACCACTTTTTGTGCCCAAAAGTGAAGGAAATGCACTGATTTTTTTTTTATCTTGTATTTTTTTACTGTAATGATAGGGGTGTTTTTAGAAAGATAGATAGAAAATATTGACATTTGCATAGCATCAATATTCAGTATATTATGAATTTACTAATTCTTGAATCTATATCTTTAAGAGTTTTATGTGTTGTGTTAGGTTTGGTTTTTTGTTGTTTAAGTAGTGCAAATGTTATTCTTGGCATGTTTGATATTACTGCCAGGGAGAGGGGGACCCGCCACTGGCTGTTAGAAGTAAACCCCACATTGTCCTTTTAGAAGAAAGTTATCTTTAATCACAAGCACATCAAAAGATCAGCCTACAAGTGAATATCAAAATACTCTGTAGGAAGGACTGTAGGTATTTAGAAAGCATAAAAAGCTACCACTGTAGGAGTTTTGCGTAGCTTTTACTAACGTTCATAAAATCTTGCAAAACATATTAATTCCATATTTGCATGCATATATAAAAGATACGCTTTTAATGGTGGTGCTTCATAATTTCTGAAGATAAGATAGCCCATTTTTATTACAACTTTAATTTAGATCTTTTGTTTATGAATGCTAACAACTTGTGAATTCATTAAGATGCAGTTTACAAGTGAGTGAATAAATCAGTTTTCAGACTATATTAATCTCATGCAGTATGGACAAATACCCAGAAATAATTAAAATTATCAACATGTTGCTATTGCATGCAACCTCCTACAATGTTATTTTGCATAAAAAGGGCAAGCAAGGGGAAAATGTCCATACATTATGAATTTAATTGGCAGTTTCTGGTTATTAGAATAGAGACTTATTCTCATTCCTAATGTACGTAATGTGAATTTAGTATTCGAGAAAGGTTGATAGGTGAAAGATTAGGTTAAGGGTTGACTTGTGAAAGGTTTAGTGCTTCTGGATTGACAGCTGTGGGAATCTGACAGTAGTTGTACAAAGAACCAAAACAACACAGGTAGTGCTGCTGCCATCTTCTTACTTCTCCATACCTTACTAGTGATGCACCTACTTTTATCCAGATTTCATCTATACCTCTGGGATGTGTTCTTTCAAATCCTGGCTATTTTGCTAAATTTACTTGTAAGAGGAGTAAACAGAATACAATGACAGCAATGGCTCTCTTCAAGATTCCAACCTACTAAAAATTGGCCGTTATATTGCAGCCAGTTCATCATTGCTGCTTCTGAGACACCTCCTGCCAGAGGGCTGAAAGCATTAAGCCTTCAGCAAACTGATAATTTTTCTCTGAAGTGGTAAAAGCTTGTTACAGACCTCAAGGTGAGCATTCAAATTCAGACTCAAGTAAAATTCTTTCCTCAAAAATGGTAAGAGGCTGCTCTTAAACTGTTTTGATGCCCAGTATCCAATTTATTTCTCCATTTCTCATTCTGTTAAGTGTGGGTTGCTTGGAAATGTCTGAGGAAGCTGACATGAGTTGGAAGGTAATTGATCAAGGCTGTACCTCTTACTCATACATATGTTTCCTCTCCAGTGATAACTCTTCAGAAAGAAAAAATAATCTTTGAACCTATTTATGATAATTTTGCTCTTAATAACATGACCTTTAAATAGTATTTCCTGCGGCTTATATTCATGCTATGTGCAAGTATAATATAGTAGCTAAAGCCTGTGGTATTTATTTCTCAAGAGAGCTAGATCTTCAGAAATGTTTCTCTGTGTGAACAGAAAAAATATTTTAATTCTATTTTTTCTCCAACTTGAAAAGGAATACTCCTAAATAATAAACATTAACAGAGTTATGTGATTTTATAATTAAATTATTATTCATTCTTCATGTTAAGATCCCACTTTGTTACTAGCAGACACTAATACTGCATATGAAGTTGTGAGTACACTTTATAAAAATGATAGAGTGAGCTGTGTAAGACTTCTGGAGATATTCAGGGCTTTCATTACAAGGGGTAATTACTAACTTGTTGTGACATAATAATGCTAGGTTTTTCTCTCTACTGAATTAATAATCCACTATACCACTGTGGCGAGTGTCCTCAAGCAAGAAGGTATACAAATAATGGAAAATACTAGAAAGTAAAGTTTTATCACATCTTGTTATATAGGCTTTTTATAGGCTAATAGTGTCCATCACTTCCCCCTGTGACGTGGTGCTGAAGCTTATCATTACAGTTGGCCTTTTTAATATTTAGTAAAACAAGAAAATTTCATATATTCAACTACTCATAATTTTGCCCTTTAAAGGATAAGTTTGCCCAGATCTGAGAGAAGCTGCAAATATTTTTCCTGCTTGAGGTAATTTTCCTCCCAAAATTTGATGATTGCCTTTTACTTTACTACCTCATGTGAGTAGCAAAATGTGGTAAACTTTAATAGTATTAAAGTATTGTGGTCATATGGGAAGGAAGCCCTATCTGGAAAGTCCTGTGGCTTAACCTTCCAGTAAAAATTCTGAGTGTTGTAAACGGAGTTCCTTTAGGAACTTTTGAAGATACCAGTATAAGAAATGGATGACAAGCTGGAAACACCAGGTCAAATGAGGAAAATATAAGAATATGTTGTTACTGTCTGCAGGATGTTGAAGCAGAGCATGTTTCAAGGAGAAGCTAGCTTAGGAAACATTGAAGAAAGGCATAGGATAAAGTCCCTGGGCACAAACATCTGAGGAGTAGGCTGTACCAAAAAAGGAATTGGCTTTGGTGCCAGTGCGCCAAAGATTAAAGGAGGGATTGTTTGCAGGGGTGTTCCCTGTAATGTTTTGGTAGTTCTGCTAAGACTGCAAGTTTAAACAAACAACCTGTAAGGTCTTTCTTGGTTCCACTATCTTTGATCCACTGAATTTGACTTATTTGTTTAGTAATTCCCAAATGTTATTCAAGTAATGTACATTAACAGGATATTTATTTCTCTTGAGGCATCAATGTTTATTGAAAGGAGAAATAAATATTGATTGAAGTAGAGCCGAAGTCAATTTTTTCCTCATAACTATAAACCTTAACGTTCACTGACACACTGAGTAAATATAGAGTGTTCACCATGTAAATCTTGATAACTCTGTCAAGATATATGTAACACTGCTACTACTGTTTACATGTAAAATATGACTGTCATAATAGATATGTAAAAAGAATTTGCAAAGATTTAGACCATTCATTAATGGAAGCGCAGCTATGAAAACGTGATTTGATAATTTTGATTAGTTATGGTCAATTGTTTAATAGTATTATGACCTTTGGCAGAAAATGTTTTATTTGCATTCTGAATTAGTGGGGTGTTTCTGTGATGAATTTTCTTATTCCTGAGAGAAACATCTTTAATGTACTTACTGCAAATATGAACTTATACTAATTAAAGGAATTGTTGTTGATTTGTAAGCCAGCTAAACAAGTGTGCATGATAAACACAATTTGTGTGCTTTTAAAGTATAATGCTTGAAAGAATATATTTATTAAAAATCCTGTATCTGAAAAATTATGATCAGTAAGCATGATCTAAGTAATTATTTGTTAGAAAAAGTGTTGCAGTTAAGTTTGTTGCTGTGTTGTAGTTACTCAGGAAAGTGGTTCTATGGGTGCACTCATCCAGGTTAAGTACTTGACTAGACAGTGATACCTGTCTAGAAGTAAAAATAGTGAATGACATAAATGGAGATACAGTTCTTCCAACTCAGCTTTGTGAAGACACTAGCAAGTCTGCCTTGTTAACAGAGACTGGTTTCAAACTCCTGGTAGTTTACACATTGATGTAAGATCCTATTTTGTTGAGTGATTCAGTCAGGAATGACGCCTGTAATGAATAAATGAGCAATGGCCAGTAAGGGTCAATGTACAGATAGCCTGCGAGGAAGCCAAGTGATGAAGTACATTCCATCAAACTTTCTTGTAAGTACATTGATTTTATGACCCACCGCATCTGTGTAAACTATTCCTACTGTCAGTACTATTTGCACAAAACTTTAATAGACTGATAAAGTCCCAGCAGATATTGCACATCAAATCTTTACTGTTAGTTTTGTTTTAACATTAAATGGTTTTCACTATATGTCTGCTTTCCATCTTAGAACGGAATAAGATCTCCATGGTCTTCATCCCTGTAGTGGTGGTTCTAAAGGACTGCTTTTCTCTGTCTTGTTAATTTTACTAGTTGTCTTTTTTTTTTTTTCCATGTGATACCTCCCATGTAAAGGAAGTATAATTTTAGCTGTGGTTAAGGGTTTTCATGCTCACTAAGGCAATTTGTGCACAGAAAGGTCACTCTGAGGAGTATCTTCCACATTGATTAAGGTGGCAGTGACTTACTGTCTTTGTGAGATTATCCATGATGTCCGGGGGATACTTTCTGTACTGCATGTGTTCTCTTTTCTTTGCTTCAGACTGGCTGTCTGTTGTGCTGAGTGCAACATATGCAGTCTGTATGCAGAATTTTTGACTGTTTTTTTGCACTGCAAAGCATAATCAGGTATCAGACTTTAGGTCTGATCTGTAAACTAAGACAACTTGTTCTGATGCAGCAGGTGAACTTCACATTTTGAAATAATAGTGTATTTTTCATTTTGAAATAATAGTGTATTTTTCATGTGTGTAACCCTGAGCTAGCACTACCCTTTTCAGAAAACAAGTACTTGGGAATGAAGTATTATAGAATCATAGAATGGTCTGGATTGGAAAGTACCTTAAAGATCATCCAATTCCAACCCCCCTGCCATGGGCAGGGACACCTTCCACTAGACCAGGTTCCTCAAAGCCCTGTCCAACCTGGCTTTGAACACTTCCAGGGAGGGGGCATCCACAACTTCCCTGGGCAACCTGTGCCAGTGTCTCACCACCCTCACAGTAAATAATTTCTTCCTAATATCTTGTCTAAATTTATTATCTTTCAGTTTAAAGCTGTTTCCCCTTGTCCTATCACTATTCTCCCTGATAAAGGATCTCTCGCCATTTTTCCCTTCAGGTACTGGAAGGCCACTATAAGGCGTCCCCAGAGCCTTCTCTTCTCCAGGCTGAATAGCCCCAACTCTTTCAGCCTGTCTTCATAGGAGAGGTGGTCCAGCTTCCTGATTATCTTCATGGCCATCCTGGACTCACTCCAACAGATCCATGTCCTTCTTATATTATGTTCCCAGAGCTAGATGCAGTACTCCAGGTGGGGTCTCCCAAGAGCAGAGTGGAGGGGTTATTGAGATGTTTCAAGCAAAATTAGGCACAGGAGAAGACAAAGTCGTTGGGACTTCCAAAGTAAAGGAGACACTGGAATGGACTTACTGAACTGATCTGATCTAACCAGTGCTCCTGCTGACTGAT
>NW_010157664.1:122769-149436 GCF_000695765.1 Mesitornis unicolor
TTGTTTTCAGGTTAGTTGCAGGTTTTATATGTGGAAGTAATGTAATTGTCTAGTTTTCAGTTCTAGTTCAGAAACTGCTGGAACAGAATATATAATGCCCCCCCCATCCCTCAAGCTCAAATAAGTAACGTTACTTCTTCGTGGAGAATGCTGTCATTGAATAATGGTCTGCTGCCAGGAAAACGCTGAAGCAAGCCGTCTTATATTTTTCAAAGCAAGTGCTGCTGCCTTTGAAATAATCTTGTAGATGTTATATGATGGAATACTAAATAGAAGACCAATTCCAGATCTTTTGACAATGTTCTGTTATAATGATTTTACTCCTATTATATCAAATGATTGATGTAGATGTAATCATTGTGGTTGATGGATGTTAGTGTGGCAGGGTGACATTTGATTTCTGTTCTGTTTGAATTCTGATTAGCTTAAAAAATAAATCTTTGTGGTGTGGTTAGAAAAAAGTTTACTGTACCTGTGTGACTAAACTGGTGTCTGACTGACATTTATATATTTTCATCAGTGCAGAAGGGTCAGCAATCCTTATTATTCAGACTTTAAAGTGAATTTTAATGCTTGTGAAAAGAACCAGATTGACAGCCGGAGGAAGTGAAGTCCTTCCTCTATCTGCAAAAGAGACATAGCATAAACAAGAAGAATGTTCCTGTCTTGGCTAGGAGCTATTTATTCTTATTTATGGTAGAGTAATGTTAATGGTCCCAGATCTGATGAACAGGGGTATTCTTGTATTTTGGCCATGCAGGAGTTTGTATTGTAACCTGCCATTTGTGGCTGTGCAGGAGTTTGAGGGAAAGTAAAATTTCATGGTCTGTTTCATGTGGGAGAAAACCAAGGGTTGCTGATAGAGTGGCTGTGTGTTGAGATGACAGAGATGAAAAATGTGTGGAATTTCAGTTACTTTCATCTTCCCTTCTGCACCTTCCTTCATCTCAGAATAGTGGCTGATTTGTTACTGGGAAGGTAAAGAAAAATATTTTTGTTCTGGATATATAACTAATTCCTGTTATTATTTTATTTTATAACTCTAAATACTGTTCTAGCCTATTTTTTGTTTTCAGTTAAGTTCAGTTGAATCTCTTGGTGAGATCTTAAGAGTTGTAGTGGTTTTCCAGCTCTTGTCTAATGAAGACTAAATGCTCCTGTGTACTGGGTCTGTCTAAGATTGAGTTAATTTTCTTCATAGCAGCCTGTATGATGCTGTGTTTCAGATTTCTGACTGAAACTGTATTTTGGCTGTTGCTGAGCAGTACTCACACAGCATTAGGACTTTATCTTTTTCTTACTTTGCCCACTCCTCCTCACTGAGTAGGCTGGGATGGGCAAGAAGTTGAGCGAGGACAAAACCTGGGCAGCTGATCCAGATTAACCAAAGGGATATTTTGTGCCACATAATGTCATGCTCAGCAATAAATACTAAGGGGAGTTTTTCTTGGGGAAGAGAACTATTCCTTGGAGACTGTCTGGGCATCAGTCTGATGGTGCGAGATGGTGAGTGATTGGCTTTGCATCCTTAGTTTTTTGGTCAGTTTTTGTTAGTTTTGTTTGGTTTTGTTTCCCTCCCTTCCCTCCCTTTTCTCCCTTGCTTCCCTTTCCTCCCTTCTTGCTTATTAAGCTAACTTTGTCTCTCCTCCAACCTGCTGACGGGGGCAGAAAGTGAGCAACTGTGTTGTACTTGCCTACTGGCTAGGGTCAACCCACAATAACCTACCTATTTTAGAAAGCTAAATCTGAAATGGCAGGCTCAGAAACATTTTGAAGAAGTGAGTTACACTCCAGCTACTGCCTGACTTCAGTGTTGGGACAAGACTTCATTCAGTATGCTTAGCCCTTAATGAGAAGAAAACTTAGGTGTATGGGTCAGAAGGGAGTTGAAGTATGCTTTAAGAAGATGTCAAATCTGGACAGCCAGGGATCTGTGACCCGGACAACAGTGGCATGCACCCGCTGCTCCATGCAGAAAGAGCCATGAGGTACCAAACAGCCAGCATGGCTGACAATAAATGACATTTCTCAGGTTTACAAGCTTTCCTGTCAATTCTTATCCCAGGATGTTAGTAGGAGATGGTATGTACACAGATTTATCGTAAAAGGTGAATGATCATATTCGTTCTACTACAGGATAGATGTAACGATTAGTCTGGATTAGTTTTAGTCATGCCTGTAATGCTTGTTTTCCTAATAACACGAGGCCCATCACAACAGTCTTATGTATGTGTGTGTTAGTCTTGTAGGATACCAGGAAATACAAACAGAAGTTGTTTTATAGCCTGGTTCCTCAACCTCTTGTCTGGCAGAAAACAGCCAATTAGGATGTTCCCAGGGAAGTTCCCAGGTTATTTTGTTCTCTTTTGAAAAAGAAATGGCAATCCTGGCTATTGGCATTTTACTGAATGTTTTAAAAGTTGATTGTCATCAGGTCTTGGCAACAAAGTGGCTCATTTGTTAGTGTTTGTTCACCTTTAGAATGTTAAATCTAATGATGGCAGAAAACCTCATAGAAGTTCAATTTTAAAGGGTCTTGACAGCAATATATTGCTATTCTAATTATTTTCTCCAGTCTTCCTTGGCATTCTTATACATCGTTTAAAAGAAGTTCTGCTGCCTTTATGCAACAGTGATGGCCATGAAGACATACACGTGCCCAGATGTGACTTAGCTGCTGCTGTGGCGATTTGACAGGCCTTGTGGAATGGAAAGAAGTCAAGTAATTGCGTGAATCAGCGTCGCTCACATCAGTTTCCTTTGATTTTAAAAAGATGACTGACAGTGTAGTAAAGGTCTTTCTTGTGATTCATGCTCTGGTTCCTGATGTCATTGGCAACAATTTGAAAATATATTTTAGAACAGTGTTTTTAATTACAAAAAGTAGAAATGTGTATTTCAAGAAGATTTTCAACTGCTGAGGTAGCAAATTCTGCTCTTGTCTCCCCTCTCTGCTTTGTTGCCTAACCCCATATGCATTCAAATGAATTTAAGAAAGGTGAGCTGACCCCTGTGCTGGCACTAACTGTTGAGCAGGCTTGTTGTGTATGTAATGTCCATTTTATGTTTTGTTTGAATGAATGTGGTTAGGTTTTAGAGAAAGCAGCTGCCTGTGCGTGCTGTTCTGGCTGGTTCACAGAGGATTTCATTGAGTTCTCTGACAGAAGTGGGAAACTGAACTTTTGTAGTTGTTGTTGAGAGAAGTGACATGTTCAACTGGACGAAAACTTCTTTGTACTTCATTTCCATATTCACAGAATTAGCTGTTGAGAAAGCTATATTAACAGCTATAGGGAGCTTTTACCATAAAACCCTGTATGTTTTGTAGATCTTAAGGCAAGAAGGTTCAGTTTGTCCCCTTATTCCATAGCCTGTAAGATTGCTCCCAGGTAGGCTTACTTGGAAACCAGTGACTTATCTGACGATAGTACCTTTTCAAAATGGCACCCAGGTTTAATTTGAAACCAGTGGTGAATCACCATCACTCTTAAATATTTATGACTTATTAATAATTTGAATTTTGTCTGGATTTAATGTGAAGCATTTTCTTAATGCTGGGCCTTTCTCTGATATATTTGAAGAGCACTTTAGTACCTGATTCTTTCTCCCTGTGAATGTTTTTACACATTCACTTCAAGTTATTCTAAGTCTTCTTTTTGATAAGCTAAACTGATTGAGCTATTTCTCTTTCTCACTTTACATGACATTTTGTCCAATCTTTGAACAATTTTTTGAGGCTACTTCTTTCTTCTTTTCTTAAAACCTCCTTCAATTTTTCAATATTCTTTTCAAAGTATGAGGAGATTCGATATTATAGCATTGATCCCAGTAATACTATGTTTAGAGGTAAAATGACCTTTCTGCTGCTTTGTTTGTACATGAGCCTCTTTGCTACAGTACAGCTTGCATTTTTTTTCTCTAGATATGTGGCTTCGACTACATTAAAATGCGCTCGATTTAGTAGACGTGCTTTACTGTGTATGCTATAAAATACAATATTTAAATCTAAATACAAGTTATTTATGGTTTATTTTTATATGTGTTCATGGTGAGGGGATTCTGTAAGTGTATTTTCTTGTGAAAATATTCATATGAATGAAATGAGCTTCAGAACTTATTTAAAAATATTGCTATTATAGTTAACATAATATCTTGGATACAGTTATATAAATAGATAGCAGTGGTTTGCATGTTAGCCAAATATTTTTTGTTATTCGCAGACATGTATTGATTGAACTCTTTATATTTGAACTGAAGACAAGTATCTGTCTATAATCTCCCTCAATTATTAATATGATTTTTTCAAAAAATGCTTGAAAAACGTAACTGATGTTATGGAAAAAGCCCCTGTTCTCATGCAGAAGTTTGGGGTTATTTTTAATTCTTCATATTCCTTGGCTCCTCAGCTCTTTAGACTGTGTATTTGTGAACGGATCCTAATTTGTGAACTTTCCCAATTGGAATTAAGTAGTATGTTTCTTAGTGAATAATTCACTAAAATAAAAATTTTGAATGAAACAAGTATCTGATTTTTAGGAAAGTAATTCTTTGTTCCTCTCTCCTGAAAGCTTAAATATTCTGAGGTATTTGAGATGATACATGGCATTATTTTTCCTCTGAAGAAAGTTTTCTTTGAAAAGATTACAACATCAAAAATACTTAAGTCAACTTAATGTTTAAATTACTTTACAGTTGCTCACTTCCCAGAGAAGATCAAATGAAGCTTTTGAGTTGATCAAGCACTAGTTTTAAGAATGAATTATTTATACAACTTTAATCTAGATGTTACCTAAACTGTTTGCTTGTCTCTCTGTATCTGTCTGGTGCATGGTGATTGGAAAAAATATACATTGTTCTAAATATGTAGAAATTTTTAAGTACATAGAAATAAAAATGTGATTTGTAGATTGAATTAGTCCTACAATAAAACTTGAAGGTAGTGTTTTATGGAACCTGCTTCCTTAGCACTCTTTTTTTAAAGTAGTTCGAATTACCAGAGGCTCTCAGTTATGCTGAGCGTTGTTACGTGTCATCTCTCTGGTGATATAACATTGCACCATCTTAAGGTAAAGGAATGCAAGAAAGGGAGAACTAAGTAAAAAAAAAACCAACAACAAAACAAAACCAAAACAAACCAAACAATCGTTCTAAAAAGAGACAGAAGACCTACAGTCAGCTAAACAAAGGGATTTATGTTGTGCCTGTGCTGTTTGCAGATGGATCAAACCAGATCAGTTTGGATCTTTACCATTATTACAAAAGGAATTGTTGCTGAATCTTAATTGGAAGAGATTAATGGTTATCTCAGAAATTGTTCTGTGCTCTCAGTCAAGAGCCATACCAGTTGTAGGGCATTTCTAAACTGTTTCTGTGTCAAATTACTGTATAAAACTTTTACTATTCCTAGTGCATTGTGTGGAAAAGGAAGGTCCAGCACGATGTAGTTCCTCAGCCCTTGCAGATCTGGTGGAGGTTCATCTTTTCTGTGGAAGGTAAATAGGTAACGACATGTCCAGCTATTAATGGCGAAAGTGGAAGAATCTGAAACTGTCAGTGGACATGCTTAGACCAAAATAAAAATTGTATCTTTGTTTAGTTGTAGCCTTTCAGAAGAAAGGTAAGGAATGGTGCCAGCCTAGAGATTGTTCTTGCCAGTTAAAATACAATCCTGTCAGCCTAGATGCTGGCAAAGCAATGCTGTGACATGTGGTCCAGAGCTTAAAACAGAAGGCATTGGTTTGTCAAATTAAAAAACAAAACAAACTTATGGATGAAGCATGAGCACTTAGTTACAGCATGATAGGTCACAGCATGCAGTCTCCCACTCCCACCCACCAGCCCTTTGAAAAGCCCACAGTGGTAAGTGCGTAAGTGGCCAGTAGGTTTGAACTCAGTGAAGGGAAATAGTCCAGCCACTCTTTTGAGTGCAAAGTAAATTGCATTTGATTAAGAACCCTACTTTTGAGGGGAAGATGTGATTACAATAATAAATTAATTGCATAGATTAACTATAATATACTTTGCCTGTTGCAGGAAGCATAAAAAATGCATTGAGTGACCTTACTGGATAACCCAGCCTATAGTAGAAAATGTGGTATGAAATGTTTGAATTAAAACTCTCAGGAAAGCTTCAGGGTATAACTGACTGTTTACCCACTTACTTTTGGATAGCCAACATATTAACTAGGTTAATTAGAAGATTTTTGGAATGTTGATTGGGGCTTGTTTTAAATGCTCCCTCCCTGTGCTTTCTTATCCTTTCAGCTTGCTTTCTGCTGGGAGGAAATAAAATTTTTGAAGTGCCAAGGGAGTCATCCTCTCTCCCGAAATATTCAAGAAGAGAAGCAGCTTCCTGAGCTGAGGGACCATGGTCTGGTACAGTGGATGCCATCTGTCATGTAGTCTAGATGCAACCTTCAAGCCTAGTATATGTATACATACAAAGTCTTACTGAATTTCTAGTTCTGATGCTTTCATTGTTTTAGCCAATAAACAAAAAAAATGCAAAAAAAAATTAAAAGTAGCTTGAATCAGCATTCCACGCAAGCTGTATTGGATAAAAAGGGAAACTTAAGTGGAAAGTCTAGTCCTAATGAGGCAGCCAACTCAACTCAACTGAAAGATTATGAGTAATGGCAATTTATGATGCTTGCTTTATAGAGTTGTCAAAATTATCACTGAGATGTATTCTTTTTACCACAGTGAGAAACAGTACTCTTTTGTATTCTATTGTTGTAATGGTGTTCAGAGCCTACGCTAGCAACTTGCACTGTGACAGCCAGCTGAAGCCACCATACAGTATATATGAAAATCACTAGAGAGAAACTAGTTTTGAAATATTTGACCTTCTCAGGGGGATTTCCTTTTGGGTCTGGCTGTGAGGCCCTCCTGTTTGAAACGTTAATCTGTAAATGCTTTTAAATGTTGAACAACACAGACAATTTTGGAAGTACAGCATGGCTGCCAATAGGTAGATTAAACAGAGAGAAAAGAGGCAACAGGGAGATGAGTAACTCCAAATTGGTGGAAGGGAGAAAATGTAAAGGAAGAGAGTCCAAATAAAGAAGGGGTTGGGATGGCAGGGAGAAAAAAGACTTGGACATGGGAAAGAAGAAAATAATATACAGTGTATCAGAAATAGAATCTGTGAGTTAGGATCATTTTCAAAGCTCCATGGTCTCCCTTAATCCTCCACATATATTGCTTTGAAAATATGTCCATTTGATCTGTTCCCTTAAAAGCTTTTTTCTTTTTTTCTTTTTGGAAATAAAACATCACTTGACCTACCTAAAAAAGAAGCACACTGACATCAGTAACAGTGGCCAGCATTTCATCTTCCATGGGTTGGAACCTGTGCCTTGGCCTTCCAATCTCTTGTTATTTTGGTGATTTCTATGTGTTATGTCTCTCTTGTTTCTGTGGCCAGCATTTGCCTTCATTTTTAGTTGCAAGGGAATCTTTGTCTTAAAAGAATTAAATAGCATCAATGATTGTGTATTAATACTGCTTTCTAGAATGAGGCACAATGTAGAAAGTTATTAGTTATTTCTTACGTGCTGCTTTACTAATATCCTTCAGTTCTGGTCTGCAGTAACTTACACTAGTACTTCTTCAAGATGAGCTTTTTTGAAGAAATTATGCTATACTGTGCCAAATACTATTGTGGTATCAATTAGTGTCTCATAAAAGAAAAATCTAAGAATAGAAAGCTCATTGAATAAAGTACTTAAATAGGATTAGAAAGTCAGTATGAAAACAGAGACCAATTTGATTCATCCAAAGATCCCCTTGATGTTGATAACAAAGGATTTAATATCACAAATGTGTTTAAAAATAGCAAGATTGTTACCATGCATATTTTTTTTAAAAAAGTAAGTATGCTTCTTGGGCTTAATACTGGTAAAGGTCTTAGATTATTGTGTAGTTTTGCATATTACATGTCTGGTAATTTCTAGAAAGTTGAGTCATTGGTAGTTTTTAATGAGTAAGAACTGTTGGTTTGGTCCCCCATGACTCATTGATAAGGCTATTCCTTCTGACATTAGATTCAGCTAAGGGTAACAGACAATAACATGGCTGATTACTAAGGTAGAAGATGTAAATTCTTTCACATTTCTATGCATTAAAAAGGCTTAGAATTCCTGAATTTTAATATAAAATACAATGAAGTGTATCAAATAAGATTCCCTTATCTTGCTTTGTAATAATAAATTTCAGTGTGCACATTCCAAGGGTGAAAAATGGCTTTAAAGAACCTTTGCCTCCTAAGGTTGAGAAAATACGTTGCTGAAATTTCATTAAATGCTCTTACATTTTGTGTGTGTGATTGCATGTTCCTTTTTCTTCTTTAAGTGATTATATCCAGACTTGCATGGTCTTATTAAAACCAGTCAGGCACATAGAAGCTCACTGGGTCTACCTCAGGGATATAACTGGTGTGTCTATATATGACATTGCTTATCAACTATAATGAGAACAAAACCAAATATATGTTATCTTCTTACTTGGGGATCCTGATGAAGATTTTCTCCTGTGTTTCTTATTTTTTCATAGGCTTCACCACCTTCTCTCCTTTCAGGGTTCCCCAGCACCCCTTGTTGAGCTGCACTGGTAGTTTGGCCTTTCACAGCTTGGAATGCTGTTGGTTTGGATTTGAGTTCAAGAAATTTAGCTTTATACACAGGCTTGAAATAAGGTGCAGTCCACACCTGTGTGAAAAAGATGTGGTTTGTTTGTTGTTTTTTTTTTCAAAATCTCAGTACACTTTTTAGAATCTGTGTATGGGTTTGAGATGAGAGTTTATACTGGTTAAGTCTAAGAGAAGGACAAATGCAGCCAGGGTTGGTTCTCATCATGGGGTTGTGGAGTCCATCCTTACCAGAACTTCATAACCCAAATAAAAATCTTCAGAATTGCTGTTTTTCCCCTTAGCCTAACCACAGCAGTGACAAACACACTGCAACATAACATACAATGTACTCGGGCAGTGGTGACTCTTGGTAGCGGAGGGTTGCCACCAACGAAAAAGTATTGAAGGCTCTGTTCTATCCAGTGTTAACTTCTTGCAGCGTACGTCACAAGGGAGAAAAGAAAACAAAGACTTATTTTGTTTAAGTTGGAAATGTAACTCAAATAGAATAACACAGCTTTTTAAAGTCAAGTTTGGAATTCAAAGTCTAATTATCCTGAATGATGCATGATGTTTTTCGGTCATATCCCAAAAAATGACATTATTAAAACCAAAACAAAACCTTTTAAGTTGAAAGTATTTTCCAAATGTCTTCTTTAGCAAAGGTGACCACAAATAATCAGGCTTTTTAGTTGCTCAGAAGTAGTGCAGGATGTTTGTTATGTCTCCCATAATAAGATTTTAAGAACCTGTTGATGCTACAAAATAAAGGAATTGGTACTCTGAGCATGTAGCTTCCATAATTTGTAAGTGTTCTGGGATCTCTGCTGCCAGCTGCTGTTCTTGTTCCCTAAAAGTGCATGTGGTCTGATTTTTTTTTAAAAAAACAAGACAAGACACTGATTGCTATACAAATTACAAAAGAAATAACACCCTTAATGCCATTTTTTGAAGCAGTTGTTAATTTAAAATAACTTACTGCATTTTTATTCATCAGATAATCTTTTAACATGAAGAATATGGCAGCCAGTTTCAGAAATTCATTGAAATTCAAATAATTTGTAGGGGGTGGTTGATGCTCAAACACTGTAGGGTCATTGTGAAAGAGTCAATTAGCTAGAAGCTTGCTAGCTAGGTAATTTTCTTGGTGACCAGTTAATTGCCCATTGAAATAACTTATGTTGATGCCTCCTTTTTATTAAATGTTTACTCTTATGTGTGTATATTTGTTTGGCTGATTGCTGGGATTATTCACTTGTTCCACTGTGAACTTTGTCTTGTACCTTCAGTGCTGAATGTAGTTGGACGTGATCTCATCTATAAGAAAAAATATGGCTTGACTGTGTGTATGTAAATATACACAAGTTGAGTGATCTTCATTCAAGTGTTAAATCCTGTGAAACTTTCACTGCTATAATATATATTGATATGTTGTACAAATTATTCCATCCTAATTACTTAGTCTATTTTAAATTCAGCAGCAAAAGGAAAGGAGAGTTATTGTCTTGAGTGATCTATAAATGCAGGAAAGTTGTTTTTAATAGAACATTAGCTTTCCTAAGCCCTCAAATAACATCTGAAATATATTTTCATTATCAATAGATGGCAGCATAGCTCTTCAAGAAACTACCCTGAGCTGCTTAACGACTTAATGTTAATGTAAATTAGCAGAAACTTATCTGAGTAAATGTTGTTCTGCTGCATTTGTCCACGTTCTCTACCTATTTTTACTGTAAAACAGAAAGGAAGAATCTAGGGATAGGATAGAAGTTAAGACTCTATTTTATGACTAAATAAGTGCTAAAAAAATTATTTTAAAGAAAAATGTATTTTGTATAAACAAGCATATTACTCAATTCCAGCATATTTTTTTTCAGCTAAAAATCTTGAATATGTCATTTTTTTAATTTGACAGAACCTACATTCTCTTCACAGAACATCAAGAACAACCCATAAAGACAAGCACTTTGCTTTTGACGGTAAAAGAACCTGGGTCAAGCAAATCTGAAAATAAAACTGAATGAGTATTCTGTATTGTAAACCCTAAAGGTTTTTGTGAGAATGGTACAGTATATACACAGAAGGAAAGATTTTTCTGTGACCTACTCTAAGAAAACTATGCTTTTACTGTATTGCTTGCCTGTTAATTTTACTCTGAGAAGTAAGAATCTGACAGTACAGAATAATATGGTGTTGTTGAAGGATAAATTACTTTAAAAATCTGGTATTCAGACACCCACCAGTAAACTGTTAACAACAACGTGATTAACTTTGGTGAACGGAATGGGAAGGAGCAGGGCGATAGGGGACAGGAACAAAAAGCGTAATGTTTTTTAAATAAAAAGTCATTCCTAGGCTTAAGCTTTTCAGAGTCACCTCTCAGTGGGGAAGCACATGTGAGAGAGAAATATTGGAGGGAAAGGGAGGAAGGCTTCATGAAGGGCACTTGAGGTTGGCAGTAGCTGGAAGCTCTCTGCTGAGATGAAGACTGTGTTAGACAAGGCGGCAATCAGATCAGAGGAAGCTTAGCTCATAGCAAGCAAACAAGTCCTTCCAGTTTTGATTTTCAGTGCTTTGGGGTATAGGGTAGCACATTCTTAGTAGGAAAAAAAAATCTGCTTCTCAAAATACTGTTCTACCTTCTGGCTTAGGTCACAATGCACTAATTTCCACCATACATAAACCCCTCATTTTCTGTCTGAGGCTGGTTTTTTTTTCTTGTTTTGTACTTTGAGGAGGGACAAGTTGTCAAACTCCTCTATTATTTGAATTAGCTTGATAGACAGAGTAGAGCAAATCTCTCTACTCCAAATATTGCCACTACTCTGCCCTCCTTTTTTATTTGCCATACAAGGAATCTGTTTACTCTGCAACACAAATGCATTTTCTTTATTACTCTTAATTGAGATACTTGAATATTATTGCATGACTGGCCATTTGAAGTGAAAAAGATATTGCCTAGCTGTAGACTTACTGCAAAGGCTGATTCATAGCTTAGTAAATTGGACAGAAGATCTTCTCTCTCAACCTTGCAACATTTGGGTTTTTCAGTTTTTCCGTTCAAGAAGAATGAACGCTCACTCTACCCTTCTCCTGTTGCCTTTGACCAGAAGTTAATCTTGACTCCAAAATAAATTATTCTTGGTGAAAGTTATGTTGAAGTTAATGTATCCATGAAAGGCTTTCCTTGACTGACCAACACTTTTCAATAAGATCTTCTACATCAATAAATGATGAGACTCGGAATACGTGATCCTTTAATTTTTTTGAAAGGAAAACTTAGATTACACTTTTTCCTTTCTTGTAGTTTATCAGTTTACATGTTTTTTCTTTATATTAGAGTTATTAATTAAAAAGATTGACATTTTAATTGTAATTGTATAAATTGTATTCTGCAGTAACTGGGGGAAGCTTTACAGCCAGTTCCTATGCCATTTTGTACTTTTCCTGTAGCTGTCTCATAAAAGTCTCATCCACTAATACAACTGATATTTCTGAGGGGAAAGGTCTGATATTTTTCAAGAGATACTGGAAGACAGGAATTAAAAGAGTAGGAAAATTAACTTTTTGTATTTCACTTGTCCCTATATTATCAGGGTATCTCATGTGTGCATCAGTTTATATGGTCATCTGTTGTTTTTTTTCTTTCATACTGCAGCAGCAAGTGTGTGCAATGTGTTATTTTACCAAGTAGGGGTTTGCTTGTTGTTTTGGTTGCATGGTTGTTTTAGTTTAGTAAGAAAGGGCAACATCAATGAGATGTGCCTTACATTTGAAACAGTTGTTTGTGGTACGTAAAATGTTTCTGATCAGTCCATTTGGCAATTGCCTGAGGATGTTGAAAATCACCGGAAAGTATTGTTCCTTATAATCTTTGAGAAATGAGCAAGCTAGTGATGAAAATAATTTCCCATCAGTATTTACTTTTTAGGGGGGTGGCCAAGAAAGAGCTTACTTGTTTCTGATGAATACCTCAGCTATCATTGTCTTTCAGATAAGACACATCTTCTACCTTGTAGGTGATAGCATCAGATTCTGTCAGCAGCTGTTGAAGGATGAAGGTGGGTTTACTCAGTGTTAGCTGATGCTGGGCCAAGAGTTTGTACCAGCTCCTTGTGATTCTTCAAAGCAAGCCAAGGAAGATTCGGTTTTGGAACCACTTGGAAACAATTCCAGTGTTTCACTTATCCTCTGCTAAGCTTTTAATTGAAAGCAAAGAGGAATGACATCTCCTCTACTGAAGGCCTCTTTCTGTTAGTTACAAGGAACAAGATTTTAGCTTGTGTTGCATGCTTCTCCTAGGTGGTTAAAGCTATCTGAGATGGTTCATAACCTCTATGTTCTTTCATAAGCAGTAGACGCTCATTAGTAAAAAATAGTTTCTGATTTCCATTGCTCGAGGTTGACAAACCCACGAAAGCCAAACTTGTGCTTAGTCTCTTCATTTTTTGGTATGTTACAGTTGCTTTTAATTTTTTTTTCCCTACCACCTGAATCTGAGTATTTGTTACTTTCCATGTAATGCAGGGTCTTAGAGACCTGGGTAGCTAATGAGGGCAGTTAGACTTGATGGTATTGGTCTAATTTAGAGCATCATATTTTGATGATTCAGTAGAACTTTATTTCTTGTTTGCTGAGATGGTGTTTTTTAGGCATGAGATTTTTGGGAAGGTTTGAGTCTATAAATCTTTACGGGTCAAACATTGTTTTTGTTTTGTATACTTCATGGGAAGACGCTTGTTCACTGACATGAGAGAGTGGCTTCTTCTGTAATGTTCTTGACAGCTAGGTGGGATGTTGGAATCTCAGTGTGCTTAGCTTTGGTGCTTCAGGCTTCTGAAAATTTTAGGGAAACAAATTTGAAAATTAGTTACAAGACTGGGATATTTCATCCTTCTACTCACTCAGTAAGGTGCCAGTGAAGCCTTTGTGTTTGTTGCAATCTATGAATTAATATAGAATGGGTGAAGAAGCCTGAAAGCATTTTCTTTCATTCTGATATCTGTTGTGTTTTTCATGTTGATCTGAAAACACCATTACGCACTTCCTTTCTCTGTAGGTTTGGGATGTACACATTGGAACACAGGGCTGGGTCTTGGCAATGAGGGCAAGTGGCTTTTGCCAAGGAGGCTGTGTACTCTTTGGCAGAAAAATCCTCAGCTGATCAGCGTTGACTGTGGTTTATGCTGCCTTCTTACACTTTTTCTGTAACTTTTATTTAGTTGGAAGCTCGATGCAGTATTTGTGGGTTGAACCGATTTCAGCTTTTAGTAGTTAACTGTGTTGCATGAGTAGCAATGGAAGAATGGTTGTTTTATGTTACCATATATTGTGGGAAATGTGCTTTTTAGAATATAACTATTTCTTAGTAAAATCTACTTGGAGGATGAGTTTTTTTAAAAAAGCTCATATAGACAATTCTGTTAGTGTTTTGCATTTAATGAGTGTCTTCCCAAAAGTGCTAGTAACAACTGTTGTTCCAAACAGACAAACAATCCAACCCACAATGAAACCTGTCATGTCAGTTTGAATTGAGTTTATGACACAAATGTAAAGTGCCTCTGTATTTTTCTAGCACATCTAGTTGTCATTATTTTTTTTAATTTTTTTTTAATCTGGAAATGCCTGAAGAGTCATAGTCATATCCATGAAACACAATAGATGGCCTTCTAGGCTAATTTATCTGAATTTTCCACCTTCTAAATGTAAGTTTAAATGTAGATTTAAGAATGTGAAAAATTCTCAGACAGTTTTTTTCCCCTGCCCCCACCCATAGCTTCCTAAAGTGATTTCTGATGGATAATAATCACAGGGAATAAGAAATGTCATGGAGCTCAAAGAATACAATCAGAACGTGTATCAGAACATATACTGCGATAGCTTAGGACTGTCTTATAATGCAATGAAGGAAACCTTTGTAATAATGGTGTAATAAGTTAGCCTGAAAAATCCCTACTGGGGAAGCGCTTGGAAACCAAACAGTTGATATACCTAGGATATAGGCTAGACAACAGGTTAATAAATAATACAGTGTCGGGAACTTGTCTTTAATGGACAGTGGATTAATTAATAGGTACGTCATGTAAACCTTTTTCTTCCCCAAAGTATTTTCATTCTGAATGTAACCAGTTAGAGAAACAGCAATCATAAGTCATGTTATTCTAGTTTGCTATCTAACTGGTTTTATTAGGGCATGCAAGAACTGTATGCACTTAAAACTAAATTTACATACTATTTAGTGTCTTATCTTAAACTGTTCTTCAAAATACTTCATGCATACTAAAACCAAAACTGAACTTCAGACAAAAAAGGAATGCTCTGATTTGTGTCTTCCAAGGCATATTCTTTCCTCCCTCACCTACCTTTCCAAAATCAGCTTCAGCACACCCTAGGCTTAGCCTATAGTAGATCTCAGATGAATTTTAATTTGACAAGTCAATAGCTTGAACAAAGCAGTATGAGCCTATGCTCTGTGGTAATTTTCCTAGTGTTCTGTTTTCCTTTCCTGTGGCATGCATTTTCCAGAGAGTAATGATCTACTTTAAGTATAAAAAATAAATTATCTTATTTAGTAGCCTCAAAATTGACTTGTGCTTTTAAGCCACTTAGGTGCTTTTGAAAATTCTCAACTTCAAAGCCTAGTATTAGATATCCATTTTGGAAACTGATGACTTTATAACAATCAGTATAAAAGAGAATATGATTTGATACTGATATCGAAGTCATTTTGTTCTATCAGTTGTAACCAAATCCAACCTAGGGTGCTAGCTGCAACTGTTAGAAAAGTCAGTAGAACTTAAAGCCTACTAGAAGGAAACAAGCTTCGTGATTCTTAAGTGAAGGAGTCAGTTCCCTCATAGTTTGGATTCCTGGGATGATGATACTAATGCCTAGATCATCTTATCATCCTCATACTGAAAATGCCTTGGCTGGACCAGGACAGAACCATATCCAAAGCTAAGTAAAGGTGACAAATTCCTTCACAACAGTTGAGTGCACGAGTTGTGTTTTTGTTACTGCTCTTCTCATGTGCTCCATCAGGCTGATGCTCACTGATGGGAGAATGTCTCTTTCTTATTTAGAGTTCTGGGCATGAAAACCAAATCTCAAAACGAAATCTGGTTCTAGACTGGTAATCCACATGCTATAGTAATGTAAATAGTCAACAGTAAATAAAATTTTGATAGCTTTGTAGGTCTGCAGATGATGAATCCTAGCTGCTCTATGTTTACATAACTAATGGATCATCTTCTTTTGTTTTTGCTTTTTGGAAATGTGAATAAGTTTACTCACAGCTGTTCTTAGATGGTGCAAGCACCTTAGTCAGAAGCTGCAGAAGTCTTGATATCACTATTAAGCACTTTTGTCTTGGTTGCCTAAACTAATAGAAATTTTTTAAAAAAAAAAAAGGTTGCCAGCTTGTCAAATACCTGAACTGCCGATATAGTGGTATCAGATACCAAAACTGAACAAGAAATCAAGCTCCTGGTTTGGTCCTTCCTGAGACTGTTGGCTCTCACACTAGTTAAGATCTTTTCCTCTATTTCAGGTATTTATGGAGCAGAGGTGTTTTCTAAATAAGCTTTTTAAATATGCTTTCACATGCTGTCTTACTTTGTAGGTATTCTTTCAAGAATTTCATAGTCACTGCTTATCAAAAGTAAGAAGGAACTTTCTCCTAATTCTAATTCCTCATGCCTATACATACAATCATAGATGAGTGTAGAAAACGGTGGTTAGCTCCTTGCTGTGTGACTGTTGTATGTTGCTGGAGTAGGGAAGGCAAAATCCTTGCTATCTTCCTCCCATATGTGTCTGTGGAGCCCTAATGAACGATAAAATTAATGATGTTGATAGATTTTAAAGACAGGGTTCCTTTGGTTCATTTAGTATGATCTCATGCGTAACTGAGATCAGGGATCTTGTCCAGGAATCTCTGCATCAAAATTTACTGGCGTATCATACCAGTTCATGTCTTCATTGGCATTGACATTTTTCTTTTACTCCATGATCATACTGTGTCTTTTTCCTCGTACTGCAAAGTGTACTCTTAGCAGTAAAATAACTTCTTTTAATTTTTTTAATTTTTTTTTACATAATGCCTTTACCATTTCTTCAGCACATGAACAGGAAAACCAGTATTTTTCCTAGTCATGTACTGAGTTAGCCAAAAGGTAATTTCGTTTTTTTTAATAGGTGGACATAGATGTCTTGACATGTAACTGACTTAATTTTAAACCACAAATTCATTATGTAACTTGACAGCTGACAGTTCAAGCTTGTTTTAGAAAAAGAAAGTGCATGACTTCGTTAATGTTTATTTATTTGGCATTGATTTCAAAATGGAAAATCAAAACGAACATTTTCGTCATGTTTTGCTGTATTGCTTCTGAAAAGGAAAGAATGCTGTGCAAGCTCATAAAAAGTTATGCAATGTGTATGGTGAAGATGACTTAAAACTGTGGCAGCGTCAGAACTGGTTTGCTAAAGTTTGGTCTGGAGATTGTGATGTTAAAGATGCACCATGCTCATGAAGGCCAATTTTAAGTTGATAACAACAAAATAAAGGCATTGATCGAATCCAGTTGGCATTTAACGACATGAGAGAGTGCTGATAATTGAATGTTGAAAAAAATTTAAACCAACTTAGATAATTTGGGAAGCTCGATATTTGGGTACCACATGAGCTCAAAGAAATTCATCTAATTAAGTGTGTTGACATCTGCGATTCCCTCTTGAAACATGAAGAAAATGATCCATTTTTGAAACGTATGATAACAGGAGATGAAAAATTGATCATTGACAAGAACGACGAATGAAAATGATCGTGGAGCAAGCATGATGAACCATCTTAAAGCACTTCAAAATCAGATATTCACTAAAGGAAGATGATGCTGTCAGTCTGGTGGGATTTCACAGGTATTGTGTATTTTTAATTGCTTCCAAGGAACCAAACCATTAATTTGGACCTGTACTGTCACCACCTGGATAACTTAAATGATACCATCAAACAGAAGCATCCAGAATTGGTGAATCACTAAGGTGTTGTATTTCTCCATGATAACACTAGACCCCATACAAGTGTGGTCACTCATCAAAAATTGCTGCAGCTTGGATGGGATGTATTACCACATCCACTATATTCGCCAGACCTGGCACCGTCAGACAACCATTTGTTTCCTTCTTTACAAAATGCCTTGAATGACAAAACCTTCACTGCTGATGAAGATATCAAATTGTTCTTGGAACAGTTTTTTGCTGAAAACTATAAGAATTTTTTTGAGCATGTAATCATAAAGTTACCTGAAAGATGACAAAAAGTAATTGAACAAAATGGACACTATATTGTTTAATGCAGTTTTTGTTTCTCATGAAAAATTTGCCTTTCATTTACCCAGAAAAGATGTGCAATTACTTTTTGGCCAACCCAATAGGAATACTACTATTGAGTCCAAAAGAAGTCTCTTTCAGACATTGGCCAATACCACATGCTTTTGGAAGATAAAAGATTTCTTGCACAGATGAAATAAACATTTCTGAATTAAGTTGCTGTTGTAATTCTGGACTCCTTCGATATCTATATGCACTTGCATTAGTATTTTTAATCCTTTTAAGCTCTTGGCCTCAAAAGATTTCCAAATGCTGATTGCATTCCTGTTGATAAGCAGTTGCTTTTAATATTATTCTCTTTCAGTTTCACTGGTTGTAACCTTCTGGTGCTCTGAGCTTGTGAATTGGTTTATTTAGAGTAGTTTGCTAATCTGTTGTCTTTCACTTATCTTCTCCTGTATATTACTTTTGCTATGTCCAGATCTGGTTAGTTTATCCATGATAAATATTCCCAGGAAGTCAAACACAACACATTTCTTGAAACTGTTTTACAGAATTGTGTTTTGCTCCATTCTTTTTTTAGAAATACAGTTTTCTGAGTACTATAGGGCATTGCAGAAAAGTCACCATTCATTCCTCTGTAGTGATGAGCAGATACCAAGGCTATTTAAATGGATTTAAAAAAAACTAAAATGTCTAAAATCAGTCTTTTCAGTGCATGTGCTATTCTTTAATAACATCTTTTTAAAAATATAATAATTATGTTTTTTAGGATTTCCAAATATTTTCTATAAGAATTAAAATACTTTTCCTATCTGGCAACTTGTCACAGCAAAAACGAAGAAAGTACATTTTGCAGTATGCTGTTAAATTGTGTATATATCTCATCATGAACACTAGATCTGCAAGTAACCCAAATCAAATTCAGCGAAAGGTATATGTGGAATTTAATTTTTAGAATACTGGAAGTTATACGATACACACACACACACACATATATATATAAAATTACTATTTTTCCCAATTGATAATATTTCTCATATTCAATGTCATAAGTGTGTTTGCTGCTCTTCATTCTTTTAGATGAAATTGTAGCATGTGGGATACTAATTCTTAAATATTTTTTTGTTGTTTCTTTAAAACTTGCAGTCAGATTTGAATCACAGATGATTAGTTACATAGACAGTAAAGCTTTGTGTTTGCTAGGCTGCTTCTGTCATCTTTGTTTTGTATATGCATGTCTTTAAGCTAATATAGTTCTTAGATGATTTTTATTCCCTATCAAACTTGCGATCTTTTTTAGTATTATTCAGAAATGCTTGGCACGTTGAAGTGCGCAATTAACTAACCAGTCTAATTTGGAAAATTGGTCTGCCATTCTAGACTCTGAGAACTACCATTATATTTTAGTATGTAAAGTCTACTAATTTTCATTCTTTTACAATTTTCTTTCCTCTTGATCATTTTCTACTTTTAGCAGGGTATTATTTTTCTGAAGACATTTACAATGAATGTTATTCACTGGTCATAGCAAACCTTCAATTAACAGACTTTGATGCAGCATATATCATTATCCCATTATCAAGTCATCCTTTTCTTCATTGGTTTTTCAAGTTCGTTATTTATTGTTGAGAAATGGTCTATTCTCAATTAGTATTCTTTAAGGTGTCTTTTCAGTGCCTCCAATTACACAATACCATCCTGCACGGTGACTGTCATTTTTCAGAAGTATACAAGGTTCTGTTAAATAACTCTGAACTTATTAAAAGCAAGAAAACAACCCAACCCAACCTAAAAGAAACTCTCTAAAAACTAGTCTCTCTTTTATTCTCTTTATAAAATTTTCATACAAAGTGATCACTTTGATACAAAATCAATTGTGACAACACAACTAGGTGCTGACAGTGTTGTAGAGATGTTAAAAAAAAGATACTTGTTCTTGTTTTAGAGCGTTAAGTGTTTGCATTTAATAGTAGGATACTTTTATTTTAAAATGACATTTTGCAGTCTGCTTTGCCATCTCTTCAAAGTAGGGAGCCTATCTTTCTTTGTAGACAAACTTCATCTTTAAAAATAATGCAGTTTTCCTCATATCAGTTTTCCCAGAGAGCTTGCAGTCATCTCGGAAGGTGAATTACAGTGAATGCATTAAAGGCTGGTGGATTCAGGGAAAAGTAACAGGCAGATTTTGAGTGGATATTTGCCCATACCATGAAACAAGGATTACGAAGTTGTCACAGCTTAATCAATCTGTTTTCAGCATTGCTAATTAGCAAGTCGTGACATTTATCAATTGTCAGAAATCAGCTTAGTACAATTGCATTTTCTTGACTCTCAGATTTCTTCCTCAAGATTTTCTTCTTTCCTGTTCACAAATCCTTGTGATGCAACTGTTAGCTAAAATGGCTCTTATACTTATTTACCCTTTTTTAATTTATTTTTTTTTTTTACGTTCCATGTAAAAATTAGGGCATCACTCAAAAAGTTTAAATCATCCATGATAGAAAATAATTTTGAAAGTGGAAGATGCTGGCAAAGACCACAGTAGCATTAATCCTTGTGTCCTAGGGATTTAGTGTGTTGCTATTTGGTCTTATTAAACTTTGTGGGGTGGTTAATTCTTCTTTTCTCAAAATATAGTACTTTTTATATATTAAGAATATAATTTTACTTGTTAAAACTGAGTGTGACTTTTTCAGGCAAAGTTTTGCTGCTGTTCTTTCTCTCCTCCCAAGAAAAGCCAAGTGGGAAACCAAAATACTTGACAAGATTTTTGAAATGCTTGTTCACATAATAGTGCCTCCTCTCTCACTCTAATAGTTTGCTTTTTCTTAATAGCTTGCTCTGTATGTTACCAGAGGTTAAAAGAAATAGCAATGAAAAACCTAGCAGAATGTCACTTATACTTAAAAATGTCAGCAATGGTTTATTTTGAATTTCGCATCTACTTATGAGGACATAACTTGATTTAAATTGCAGAGCCCTGAAAGTTCCTGAAGTTTTATGGTGTAGCTGATGAAAACTTGTTTAAAAAAGCAGGTTAAAAACAACAGCAATCTCCCTATGTGGAAATTTCAATTAAAAAACAGCAGAAACATCTTACATGAAATTAAGTACTTAAATGTATTATTTTTATTGTGGGCTAATAGGCACTTTCTTTATCACTAATTGGTCTCTCTCAATTAAAACAATTACAGAATCAAATATATGAATATTAATATAGCATTTAAATTGATATCTTATTATACACAAGTCAAGAAATTCACAGATAATTTCTCCCACTACAACCTTATCTTCATCCCCCTGAGTGTATGCACTACAGCAAAGGACTTTATTTTACAATTGCACCACATGAATACATAAATAATTTTTTTTAAAAAGCTCAATTTAAAAGATTAATTAAAGAGCATCTCTGCTAGTTGCCTTAAAAACAGGAACCGTAGTGCAAGTAAGCCAAACATTTAACTATTAAACACCTAATAGAGTATGAATATTTCTGTGTCAATAGGATTCTGATTTTCCTGTGCATGTTGTAGTCACTGTCATATTGGAGAGAATAGTCCATCTCGTGTGAAAAGTACGTGTGGTAACAGATATTCCTGTTCAGGAGTCCATGAACCAGTGGACTTCATGCAAACTACAGAGGAATTACATTGCGGTGATGTTTAAAAATCATGAATATTGTCATATGTGTATAATTAGAAGCTATTAATATTATCTTTATTATCTTTATATGGAATGTTAAGTAGATTACGTGGCTGTTTTAACTTACCAGTGGGTTAAGTGCATTGGCTGATGTCATGAAGTAAAGCTACATAACATTTTTGTGATTATAGAATCATAGAATGGTTTGGGTTGGAAGGGACATTAAACATCATCCGGTCCAACCCCCCTGCCATGGGCAGGGACACCTCCCGCCCGACCAGATTGCTCAAAGCCCGGTCCAGCCTGGCCTTGAACACCTCCAAGGAGGAGGCATCCACAACTTCCCTGGGCGACCTGTGCCAGTGTCTCACCACCCTCACAGTAAAGATTTTCTTCCTGAGATCCAATCTAAATCTACCCTCTTCCAATTTAAAACCATTCCCCCACATTCTCACTACCTGCCCTTGTAAAAAGTCCCTCCCCGGCTTTCCTGTAGGATCCCTTCAGGTACTGGAAGGCCACAGTAAGGTTCCCCTGGAGCCTTCTCTTCTCCAGGCTGAACAGCCCCAACTCTCTTATTACTTCTAGTGTTTTATTTGAGTTAATGTATAATTTCTAAAATTGCATTAAAAATAAAAATTGTTATGATAAATTATGATAAACTTTTGTACCTAGTATGATGCTTTCTAAATTTTGGGAGAAAATCTCAGATGGTCTTCAATTTTCATTGTATTGACTTAATCAGGTTTATGTGTTGTGCAGTGTTATGGTGATGGGGACATGCTGAAAATACTTTCCATTTCATCTACTTAACTACTTCATAGTGAGTGTAGGTTACCACAGGATAGGTAGTGTTCACACAGAAGTCAATGGCAAAGCTGCCATTGATTTCACTAATATATAACTCCCCTATGAGAGGGAGGAATCAGTACCTGTGCACTGCATCATACAAATCTGGGACAGCTCTGACCTTATCTGGTCACTTTGGACCACACCAACTGAGAATCCTTGGATTAGAAAAGTGATGTGTTTTTATCTTCAATTGTCTCCATTTAGGGCTCAGGGCAAACCCAAATGAAAAACAGGGAGTGGGATTGTCTCTCTATTGTCCCTCACCCTTCCCAGGGGGAGGATTAAAAAAAAAAAAGGGAATAGAGATGCTTCACACAAAGTTGAAAGCTAAGACTAACAAATTTAATGAAAACAACAGGGGGAAGGAGAAGGGAATTAATAAGGGACAAAGGATATTTAACTTATATACAAAACCTGATCCCAGTAGTCCCGAGTGGAAGTGTTCGAGCAGTGCCTTGTGGCCTCTGTGACTGCTGTGACTCATCACCAGGGACCGCAGTGGTGCCGGGAGCGGGTGGTGGTGGATGCTGCCGAGCAGGTAAAGGGAGGCCCAGCCATCCTGAGATGCGACAGGAAAAATAGCCCCAGAAGCCAGGAAAAGCCTGTGAAAATCTCAGGCCTCCTCGGTTTTTTATAGACTATGGCCGGAAAGGGGAGGGAACAGTACTGATCTCTGGCCACCCAGGGTCCTACAGACACCACCTGTCCTTCCCTTTCAGGCTGTTAACCCTTAAACCGTAACATCAATATTCAATCCAGTAGTGCAGATCACTCTCCAGGATCCTGTAGCTCTGTTTATCTGCTTGCTCTGGACAGCTTGATACTGGATTTGGAAAGGTCTCGCAAGACTAATAAGCCAGACGAGAACAGAGTAAAGAAACAGCACAAGGTTGCAATATATACTATTTAAAAGCAGTAAACACTTTCCAGTTTTGAAGTCTTAAGTTTGAAGTCTGAATTTTACTCAGTGAAGCACAGTAGGATTTACAATGAGGGCACAATGTGGCCCATAATGAATTTGACATTATCTAGGCTTAAAAAATCTGGAAATATCAGTCTTAAAAACAAAAGCTGTATAGGCAGCTACTTTTTTCTTTTTAATTTTTATATCTCTGCCCCTCTGAATACTGCCTTTTCCTTCAAACAGACAAACAGAAATCTACAAAAGCAAACATCTGCAGTGACATCAAGCATAAGAAGTTTCAGCCCGAAGTGTTATTTTTCTGACAAAGTCACAAGAAGAATGGAAGCACCATCTCAGCCCTATCTTGAATGTTGCCACAGCTGCAACACTGTAATTACCAGCTTTTAAGCTTATTTTTGTCTGAGTGAAAAGTTTTAAAACTAGGACATGGTAGGCTTAAAACTTTTCCAAATGAGGCAGAGGGTTTCTTCCTAGGTCTGGCATCCTGAGGACCACTTGCTGTTCTGGTAACTCAGTGGCTAAAGAAGTCCAGAGTTAAAAATAAACTTTGGATCAAAAAGTGCATGTGTATACTAATTATATATATGTGTGTGTGTGTGTATGTGTATTAGGTAAGTAAGTCTATATTTGACCATTTGAAACCACTAGCTTCTCTTGTTTGGTGGGGCACTGTTCACATTTTCCATGCCTTACAATGGAAAATACTTACCTGTGACTGAAGTATAATGACTGAAACAGGCTGCCCAGAGAGGTTGTGGAGTCTCCTTCTCTGGAGACATTCAAAACCCGCCTGGACGCCTTCCTGTGTAACCTCATCTAGGTGTTCCTGCTCCGGCAGGGGGATTGGACTAGATGATCTTTTGAGGTCCCTTCCAATCCCTAACGTTCTGTGATTCTGTGATAATTCTGACTTTAAAAAGAATATTAGGAAGCTTTTTGTCTGTCAAATGCCTTACTAGGTGTTCAGTTATGTAAAAATACCCACCTCAGGATAGGCCAATTTCCGGTACTTAAAACAACAACAACAAAAAATCTATTCTTCTGAGTTGTACTTTAAATATTTCCCTTTAATTATAAGTGCATGATATCAGGTTAGAGCTAAGCTGAGTTACTGCCTTTCCGCTTAGAGATGTACTATGCTGAAAATAGAACAGTGGCAGTATGAAATGCTGCCCCTGAGACCAAGTCTTGTATAGTTTGGTGTGTCCATGCATCTCTAAATTTAAAGTGAGTTAATTTAATGCATGCTTAGGGCTTTAGTCCATGCCCTCCAGTCCCTACTGTAATGTGTGTCTGTGTGCAAGGGGGAGTGAGGTTAGAGAGGGTAGAAAAAGAGCCTGCAAGAAGGCTCTTCTGAATGCAAGAGTTGAGGGCTGAAGGATGCCAGCTGATGTAACTTTAGTTAGTCAAATTGCTAGGATATAAAGCAGGAAGGATGCCTGTGCTCCATTCTTGCAAAATAATATTGCATGCATAGTTTTGGGAAGGTACAGTACTGTCTACGAGCAGTAGAGAGGGAGATGTCATTTATGTGAACTAAATAGGTATCTGACAATCTCACATTGTTTCACTTCACTGACACCATTTATTTTTGAAATATGGGTTAATAAACTCTGTCCACTGTATTGAATGAGGACAGAAATGTGCTCAGTCGAGAAGCACTGTGGTTTTGGAGTGAAAGTGTACAAACGTGGGTGATTGGTAGTGCTCCTTACCAATTTTTAGCACAGTGGAACTGTTTGGTTTCTTTATATGTTTTTTTTCTATTTTCCTTCTGTAAAGAGAAGTGTCAAAATACAGTGGATGTCCTTATGTAATTGTCCCCCTGGACTACTTTATGCAGAATGGCTGCTGAATTACAAGGAAGTTTTTGTTTTAAATGCAAATGATTTGTCAATATTAAGGATTCAGTACTTTCTTCAATGCTGCTGTATGATGGCCTCAGAGAGAGGGAATGCCACCAGTCTTTTGAGTTCTGTCTTTTAAGACTTGAACTGTTCAGTCTTCTGTTTGTTTGTTTTCACTGTGCTCCTGGTGGGGCTTGAAAAGCTCATGTTACTGGAGCAGCCTTACAAAACATAATAAAGCATGTTATGTGTTAAATCAGCAAATTGCTGTCTGTCTGCAATGTATATTTTTAGAGTTCTGTATTTTTAAAAAATGCATGGCTTTAAACATAAAATTTTGTGATTAAAGAAGGATTTTTAAGGAGGCAAGAAATATGAAATGTGCTGTGGCGTGCAGATCCCAGTCCCTTTATGCACAGAGGTGTTCTGAGTAAGCAGCTGAGGACTCCCTGCATACTCCCTGTGTTCCCTCTTGTTTTTTATGATGTTGTCGTGCCTGGAGAGACAAAACCCAGGCACTGTGGTTAGCAATCTCTAACAAATATTAAGATTCACCTCCTTCCTGGCCTGGTTAATGGCTAGGGAGTATGAAGTAGAAAATTTCCACCCAAGCTGTCAAAATGGTCTGGTTAAGGAGCAAACAAGTAGACTCTGTGCTCACCTATTTCCTCTGAAGGAATCCAGTGTGGAGCATAGTTGGACAGATGATACGGTTTTGTATATGTGAATACAGAGTTTAAAAGTGCTCAAAACATACTGAGCCTTGTCATAGGTACATACTATGAATACACTAGTATTTATTTTAAAAATATTTTTCTTGTTCTTATTAATGGCAATAGTATGATGTCAGATACCAGCTGCTGTGTAGTTGTATCCAGCCTTTGTCTTATTAATTTACTGTCAGGATGTATTAATGAAAGATTTCTAATTACTTTTTATTCCTGTTCCTAAGTGCATTTTGAAATTAATTTTTTTGTAGTATTCAAGGTATTCATACAGCTAAGTGGTGCTTCCCTTCTCTCAGTAATAGGCAGTAGTAGGCAGGTAGGTAGTAGTAGTAGTTTCCAACTGTGCTGAATTCACCTGTGCTTGCTTTCTTTTCTGTCTTGATTCAAAAAAAGAGAGCTATCTTCCTTATGTGGTTTGGTTTGGTTTGGGTGGGGGTTTTTTGTTTGGTTTTGGTGAGTTTTTGTTTGTTTGGTTTGGTTTTTGTGTCGTTTTTGTGTCCTTTTTGTTTGGTTTGTTTTTTGGGGGGGGGCGTTGTGTGGGATTTTTTGGTTGGTTGGTTTTTGGTTTTGTTTGTTTGTTTTGTGGTTTGTGGTTTTTTTTGTTTTGTTTTTCTTTCCAGGGAGCTGTGTGAGATACTGAGTTGTCTGTAAGTGATCTCCCTCAGCAGTATGGACACCAGCACTAGATCACAGAATCACAGAATCGCTCGG
>NW_010157665.1:0-616 GCF_000695765.1 Mesitornis unicolor
GGAAAAGGAAAGGAGAGCCATGGGTTGAAATCAAAACAGATCTAGTAAAATAATAATATTAAAACTAGTATTAGTAACAGTATTAATAGAAAGTACACAGAGTTATACTCAGCTGATTTAGCGGTCGCAAGCTGTGATGGTCACAATGAGCAGGGGAGTAGGCCTCAGGAGAAGAGCAACAGGTGAGACCCTCCTAGGATGACAGCCATCGAGGAAGGAGGGCCATCCCCAGCAAACTCCCCAGTTTATAGTGAGTGTGACGTTTATGGTATGGAATAATTTTCTTTGGCCAGCTTGAGGTCAGCTTAGGGTCAGCTGTCCTGGCTTTTGCTCCCCCCAGCTTCTGCACCTATTTAACTGAAAACTGCTAAAGAACTACACCATCACACACCAGTGTTGGCCAAAAACTAAAAAAAAGTGTCATATCAACTTTGTTCCCGTGAAACCAACTACTGTTTTTGCAGAAATGCAGCTTTCCTGAGTAGAAAAATGATTCTATTCCAGCAAAACATGGACAGGCCTGTAATATACTCCCCCCACCTCACTCCAGGGTATGAGACAGTCTAAGTGCCTCACTACTTACACGAATAGTTTCTTGTCTCTGATGAACAGCTCC
>NW_010157665.1:756-1526 GCF_000695765.1 Mesitornis unicolor
ATCATACTACGAAGTCAGTGCTTTTTTTAATTTGTCCACAGAATGAGGATATTTAATTCTGCTACTGTAGATATTAGCTGTAAACCCAAGTTTATTCCTTTATCTTCCCTTTCACATCTCCTTTGTACGTGTGTGAACCTGACAGAACTGCAGTCCCGTTAGGACCTCCAGCAACACCATGCTGCGGCGCATTCAGGCTTGTGAACGCCACCTC
Organism: Mesitornis unicolor; assembly: GCF_000695765.1. Taxonomy (NCBI): domain Eukaryota; kingdom Metazoa; phylum Chordata; class Aves; order Mesitornithiformes; family Mesitornithidae; genus Mesitornis; species Mesitornis unicolor. The sequence goes on from NW_010157665.1 coordinate 971, forward strand.
CTTTGTGCTCCAAGTCAATCTCAAGGCCTTCCCTGTGGCTGAAACCTGTCTGCTACAAATACAAAAATGAGCAAAGCCATGGCTTTCCAACTTACCGATTCTGAATGCCACTTTGATCCAATTTTACACCAAAAAAGATTGCTCCCACAACCAAGGCTAAAATTATGGTCACTGCAATCTGGAAGTAGAAAGAAGAAAGGTAAAAGAGAGTTCTTAAAATTAGTAAATAGGGACAAACTTTATTAAGGCATATACAGGGTTTAAGATTCACACCTGCCTAAAACTTTCCTGTTAAGAGTCAATGTATACCTCTGACACACAATTAAAAGCATTATGGCAATTTTTCCAAGTTTATCCTCTTCACTTTTTTCCTTCCTCTGATCTTCTTTGGCTAGGAAAGGTTAGTAGAAGCACACTCAAAGTATAACCCAGCTTAAAATCTCAAATGAGGCACAAAATTAATGTCACCCTAGAAGCACCCCATGTGAACCAGAGAATGAAGCATTTCCTCCCACTCCCCAGTCTTCAATGCAGTAGTCCTTGTGCTAAACTGAAA
>NW_010157665.1:1666-2346 GCF_000695765.1 Mesitornis unicolor
TTAGCAATTGTTACCTACTTGTGCAATAGAGGCCTGTGGGTTCCTGATGAGGTTTTTCAGGGAACGTTTGGACACCCAGTACAGCTGGGTAAGGAATCCATTTGTGTACGTAATCTCATGCCCCTGCTTGGATATTCTCTGTTTGCTTCTCCGGCCAAGCTCTACTTTATCCAGTGCTTCCCTTGTGCTCTGATACAGGCTGGAGTTGAGATATTTCTGGTGCAGCACATCTACCACACTGTTGTCCACGTTATCTTCTGCCACTCCATTTTCACTGCTCACCTCTGAGTGAGAAAGACAAGATATGGCTTGTGGTTCCCCATGAACCCTGCCTTCAGACATGGCCACTCAATATACTCAGCCACTTTGGAGGCTGAAAAAAAAGGGGGGGAAAAAAAAAAACCAGCCACAAAACACAAACAAACAAAACCAACAACAACAACAAAAAACAATAACAACCGAAAAAAAACCCACAGGAAATTGTTGAGAGGGTTTCCTATTATTTTCAGGGTAGCATAGCTTCATTTGTGAAGAAAATCAACCTCATGCCACCAAACCTGGGGAAATTAATGTTTGTTCTCATCCATTTCCCCATCCCAAAACCACCATTATGCAAACTGTTCCCTTACAATCCTTCGGTCCTGAATACGCATCCCCAAATACATATTTTCCAACATTTC
>NW_010157666.1:0-4496 GCF_000695765.1 Mesitornis unicolor
CGATTCTGTGATTCTGTGTGATTCTGTGATGATGAAGCTGATTGCAAGTTATCATCCCAGGTACACAGACAGGCTGGCAGCCTTCGGCTGAGAGCTTGCATTCCCATGAGGAGTCAGATGACTGAAGCAATGAGCAAATTCCAGCTGGAGTGTAGAGGATTCTACCTGAGCAAAGTTCAGTTGCTGCTGTGTGACTGGGCATATCATTCCTATAAGAAATGAATGCCATACCTTTTAAGTAAATCAGCTAGGATAATCAACTAAAATGGACAATATTTTACTATATATTCAGCATTGGGTTGTGGGATTTTAATAGCTCATTAGATTTACATTGTGATTTTGTGAATGATCTAAAAAAATGACTGCAATCTGGCCAGCGCAAGAGCTCTAATATAGCTGTAGGAGAATGAGTCGAAATCTACTCTGGCTCATTTGTTATCAAGGAAAGTGCTTGCTGTGTTTTGAAGTCTTCAGTACTGAAGCTGATGTAGAAACCAGAAAGGATGTATCTGGATTTTCAGACCACATTCTGAGTTGACAGAATTACCTTATGAAGAAAAAACTGTAAACTGGTCAAAACTGATAAAGCGTCAAAGCGCTAAAGCAATAATAAATGGTAGCATTCACCCTACTACTTAATTGTCTGCTTTTCAGCATATAATAGACTTCAACATATGATGTATGTTACTACAATAATTTTTTTTTTATATCATATTCCTCCAAAATTTTAAAGGAATAAGCTCATGAATGGTAGGAAATGAAGAAAGGCTGTGAAAGGTGAAAAGACATCAGTGAAGTGAGAAGGTGATAAAAGGAAGCCATGTTCAAATCAGATAGAATATCTGACCTGTAATTGGCATAGAAGTATCTTAGCTATTAACGGTGAATGGTCTCCATGGTCTCAGAGGGAGGGAGGTTTATTCATGGCTCCAGAGCTTTTATGACATCTTGATTACTGTTCCCTTCCCTTTTTTCCTTTAGTGCAGGTCTTTTTCATGGTTCATTCAGTGCTACCTGTTCTAATCAGTAAATGTGTTCCCATTCCCCTGCCCTGCTCTCTGAGAGTTGGGCAAGTTTGTTTGCCTGGCTGAACCATTTGAGTTGTCTGTCCAGAGCCCTACCCATACCCTGGGGAGAGGATCTCTTATCAGAGATAACAAGCACAGTTTTGAAAAGAATGGACATCCTTTGCTGTCAGTTTGAGCCTTGGACTTTGCTTTTAGATGTCATGGTGATGCTGCACTCTTTTTCATCTACCTTAGGCAGTTCCCAGATTCCTGTGTCCTTTCACCCTTCTCCTTAAATACATGTTCCTCAACCATACAGTGAAAATTTTCCTTGTATCTAACCCGTCCCCATCAGAAAGAGGAATGTCAGCTGGACCAATTTCAACAGAAAGATAGTATTTAGCAAGCCTGCAAACAGTTTACAGCAAGATGTCCATTTCAGTAGTCTCTGTGAGAGAGGAAGCAGGAACATGAGCAACTTTGTTCTGCCTTGGTTACTGCACCTTCAAAATTACAGCCTACAGGAGAAGGAAGAAATACATCCCTGAATTGCCAGTACAAGTTCTTTCTTTATGCTTCCCTTCTCCTTTTAACTGCCCTGATGTTTGGTAGTGACTGCTAAAACTCTTGCAAGAGATACTTATGTATAAGCGTATCATTTAAAGATGGCTGAATCCCACCTTAGATCTTCAGCTTTTTCTAAATTAAAGCTCAATTGCCTTTAAAGATGGTATGCAATACATTTGTCAGGTTGTAGATAGTCTAAGAGAATACAATGCCCTCTACACTGTGCCTGTAGTGCTTTTCTTTGTAGTTATTTAGGATTTTATATCCTTTTTTCAGGAAATGAATGGCTCTATGTGGAAACATATGGTTTAAGGGGACTGGTGACAGGACATTTAAGTGAAGCATGGCCATTTTACTTGAAGTACAGTGTGTTAGTCAAATGCTACCTGCTGGGCTGATTAGCAGTAACAGTATAATTCTGTAGCCTGTGTTATATAGGAAATCATAGTAGAAAAATGAACAGCCTTTCCTGCCAGAAGTGTGGGAATATATAAATGCCCTCCGCTTTGTTATTCACTTTGTCTTCGGTTTTGGAATGACCAAAAGCCGTGTATGTGCTTTCATGGCACATCCATTTTCTTAAGTGCTTGGCAGAGCGAGAGGAGCAGTGATTGCAAGGAGGGAACTGATGGTTTTGTTAGTTTGTGATTTTTGTGGTGTGGGGTTTTTTTGGGGTTTTTTTTGTTTTTTTTTTTAAACAGAGGTAATAGCTTTAGGATGAAAAGGCTCTTGGGGTTTTTGTTGGACTTAGCCTTTCTGTGTTTTTGTTAAATAAATTGTGTATACCTAGACCTTCAAGTAGCGGCTTTGAAAGTCCTACAGTGTCTGGATGCCTGTCACTGCTGCCAAGACTCTCCAGTGAAAGGCAGGGCTGTCAGCTGTCACAGAAGCGTGGAATTTGAGCTTTTCTCTCTGCTTGCTCCCCCTGTACTCCAGTTGGTTTTGTTTGCATACCTGTCACATACTTGTGGTTTTCATTTTCACAGTCCATGCAAGCCCTAAATAATAAATCTACTTCACGCTAGATTGGTTGTATTTTCTTACTTTTTGGGCAGTAATCCACAAGATCACTGCACTGTTGCTATTGAATAGGGAGTAGGACTTCAGGATCACTGCTGTCATACTTTAAAATAGAGAAATTTATGTTATGGCTAAGCCATAATGCATTTTCCATTTTATTGATTCCAGTGTAGAAACAAACTACTCTTGTCTGACTGATGATGACTGTGATTAAAAAACCTTTTGCTATTTTGTCTCCCATTTAAGGATAGGTTTTCCTACCATTGTATTATTGGTCCTATGTTAGATCTGTGTGAACTGTAATCTGCACAGAAAATACATGCTATCTCCAGTACAAGAGTAGCTTTTTTGTTTCAGTGTTTGCTGCCAATATAATGTGTTATATTGATCTAGTCTGGCTTCTCAAGTATTTTCCTGGTGGTGATGAGAAAGATGGTGTAATTTATCACCAAAGGGAAAAAAGCTTCATTTTCATGCAAATCAATATTCAACAGAATCATAAGGCTCTAGCCCTGGCAATAAAAATGCTGATGTTATTAATACATCATTCCAGATACACAGAGCACCATTATGTGGCTCCTGGGTTGAGTAAAACTTCATGTAGTCACAGTGGCCATAGACTTGAGTCTTATAAAGTTGGAAACTTCACCAGATGGCCAATGTCAGGGCAGCTCCTAAAGACTCTATTGCTGCAATGTGTTAGGGCTCTAGATAGGACTTAGTAGTAGCTGTTTAAAATACAATTACTGAACATAACTGATCCACTTTATGGAAGTAATAATAATAATACTTTGCACTCAGTGACCTTTTAACTGAGGACTCAAAAGCTCTTAACTAAGGCTTTTGAATACTCCCTTTCTGCTTAGAGAAAATAAAGAGGCTTGATGGAGTGTGAGAGAATTGAGCAACAGCAGTCGGACTCTGTGGCCTGTTGCAAGCAGTCAGGCAGTGCTCGCTGCAGGTCTGGGACTGGGACAAGAGACTGCTTCTGTCCCTGTTAGCTGAGAGATGATGTGCTGGTCAGTCAGGGTGGAACCTCCTACTTCAGTAGTGCTTTTAGTCTTGAGTGGAGCCAGTCTGTGAGTGGGATTGCTGGTGCATTGAAGTGCTGTGTGACAGCAACAAGAACAACATGCAATGGCCTCATCTTGAAATTTCCTTTATTCACTCTGTAAACTGCGAGGATAATTCTGGAATTATGTTAAAACCTGGCAATGAAAGATACTAGAACTCAGATATACCACTTAGCTGAGGGTCTTAGATGTGGAGTCATACATCATAGGCTCTATATATTCAGGGCAGACAGATAAGTACCTGTAAAGACTGGCCTGTATTTTAGGGAGAACAGTTATGTCCTTTTTAAATGTCCCACATTTTGGCCATGAATTTACTGAGCTTTAATAGTCAGCTTCAAAAATCACATAATGGTATTTATTGGTAATGGGAGTAAATAACTGTATTTGACATTTGCTTTTCTATAGTCAGTAGTTATTTTCCCTTTTTTTTCCCCAAAGTGATTTTATTGTAGATTTTCAGGGTCTAGAGATCATGCCTGAAAGTTTTCTTGGTGACTGTTTTGTTTTATCTTTTAGATCGATATGATTGTGACTTTGGGCGGACTTGGAGGACGCTTTGACCAAATAATGGCATCAGTGGAAACGCTTTTTCATGCAACAAATATCACTCCTTTTCCAGTGATCGTTATCCAGGAGTGCTCACTGATTTACCTGCTTCAACCTGTAAGTGCTGTGAAGTTACTTCAGAATAAAATTGACTTTCCACCCACCATGACCCTGTCGGTCTTGCACCATTAAATGCTCATTTTCTTAATTGTATTCTGTAGATTTAGAACCTAAATATAACATATATGGCAGGGAAGTGGACAGCAAATGATGAGCCCTG
>NW_010157666.1:4527-19261 GCF_000695765.1 Mesitornis unicolor
TTGGAAAAGAATGTGTTTAATTTGTTCAGGATAGAGTTGTTTAAAAGGGGAGGAACATAGAAATCCAGAAGATATGAAAACTGAATTTGGGTAAATATAGGATTTTGATTATAAATGAAAGAAAGTTGTTAAACTTTTTAATTAGATTCCAGTAAGTTTAAATTTAGGACACAGCCGTTTTGCATGTTGAATAGAAATAATGATGTCTGCAGTAAGAGAAACAAAAGAAAACTGTAAGAGGAAGATACGAGGGAGTTCCTGACAAACACATCAGGCAGAGCTTATGTGGTCTGAGTGGTGCAGTTCATTACGAAGGGAATTCAGCTAGGATCAGCAAGGGAATTTATTTAAGATGTGTTATTTTTTTAGGTTTTCAGGTCTGTTATTCCATTTATTGATTCATAAAACAACACACAGAAAAGATCTTGCTGAGCTTCTGCTTCTAAGATTTAAATTAAAGGCAAATCTAAGCATCAAATAGTCTTCTCTAACAGAGATTCATTTTTCGTTTGGAAATACCTTTTCCTGATGTCAGGGTTTCTAGAAGCTTTACTACCTTTCCCAATTTACCTTGGAAAGCTTATTTCATTAAAATAAATAACATTCACAGATAAATTTGACAAAACCTTGCACCACATGTGCTTCATTGTAATTTGAGAAAAGCATTAATAGGATTCTATGAGATTATGGATTTGAATCCACAGGGGCAGATGCTGTATTAACAACTTTGAAGCACTCTATCTGGAGGAAAGACAGTAGGCATAGGATCTCATTTGTCAGTATGACGAGGAATGACTCTGATCATTAGTTGCACAGCTAAATGGATAGAGGCAGAAAAGTGAGGAGGAAGGGGTGCTAAAAGATAACTGTGGTTAACATCTGAAAGTGAGGAGTAACTCACTTTCTGTGGGAGCAGTACTTCACTGACTACTGTAAATTAATTTTAGGGTATTTTTAAGAACATATTGAAAAGTTGAAATAAGATGGAGAATTACCAGCTTAGCTTACAAAACACTTACTTAGACTGAAAAGACTTTAAATTCTTTTCATTCATCTTTTCTGTAAGTGGCTTTAAAATGCCATGCCTAAGGTTGCTTTTGGAAGAATCTTCAATGAATAATTTGCAGCTTGAAAACTTACCATGATGTGTGCATTTAAATAGTAATGGGAGTTTGCTGATTGTTTAGGCTTGCTGGAAACCATGTTCTGTTTTTAATAATGCCATACAATAAGCATTTAATACTTTCTACATTGCCAGTAACTGGCTTCTGTAACTTCAGACTGTTTCTAGTGTTCAGATATAAAGGGCAGATATAAGGGCCGGGTTGTTTAAACAACCTTAATGCTAACTTTGGCACAAGATTGCTTTTCATTGTTGGTTTATACTTGTCACTGTCAGCATCTTCAGTCAACTGTCGTGGTACCTCCAGATAATAACATTAATCCTGCATAATTTAGATAAAAATCAAGTGAGTAGTTTATACATAGAAAGAAACAAGGATCCTAAGCATGGGAAGTATGCTTTTTATACAGAGTTCAGCTGGTATTTTTCTCTTGTAAACAGCCACAATCATGGCATTCTCTCTTTTTTCCCCTCTCCCCTTTGTAATTTAAAATCAAGGTAGGAGAGAGCTGAACACAGTGGGAGACCCACTGACTTTTTGAAATGCAGGTCTGGAAACTGCAACAAATGAAGCAAGGTTTTGAGATTCAAATGCTAATGCAAATTATAAAGTTAAGAGCATGTTGCTTTTCCTATAAAATGTAGATCTGAAACATTTCTCTCTTCAGGAAGAAGAATCTAATCTTTGTGGGATTCTTTGGATAAAATATATGAGCAAAATATAACCATTTTTTTTCTTCAAAATAACATTAGCCCTCCTCTCACTGTAGTGGAAGACTAGTATTGGTTTTGGTTCTCAATCATGTGTACCTAGGCAGTGGCTAAAATATTTGGTTAGAGCAGAGAAACTGGTAGTCCCATAAACAGCCCTAGGAAGGATACAAAAGGAAATAACAAGTCAAACTGCAGAATTTTTAGTGGAGGACTCTGTAAGTACACAATCTAAGTACACCATAAAATCTATTAAGTAATTGCTTTGAAAGAGAGTTATTTCATGTTATGACAATGTTGTTATAAAGAGGTACAGCAGAAGATATACATCAATATTTAACACATTCATAAAGGTCCACAGTGTTGTAGTGAACAGAGTTATAGACTTGCTAAAAGTCTACAGGAAGACAGCAAGAAAGACAGCCCAATTTGGAACCCACTGCAGACTACCAAGAAAGGAGGACCAGTTAAACAAAGGGGTTTTTTTATCAGCTAATAGAATTATCCAGGTACTGAATGTAAGGATAATTGGCATTTTGAGTACTGTGGCATCTCTTGGGAAACAGATGGACAGACAGTGCAAGTATTTGAAATATATTGGGAAAAAATGTTTTTAGCATGCAAAGTGAAGAAAACTACAATGAACTATGCTTAGAAGTGGAGAAGACAAAAAAGATGGGAAGAATTACACCCCATAAATACCTGCCTCTGCGGACTCTATGGAGAAATTGGATGGTACTCCAAGACCTAGGTATACACTGTAGGTATCTACGTTTAGATGAATGAATTCCGATATAAGTCGTATTGCTAAAAAAGTATTTAAGAAAACAGGCATGAAATAAGATACACCTATGGAAGGGCCCAAGCAATGAGAACATGTCTGTAACTACAGAAGTTGAAAGTTGGCAGTGAAAGATTTTCTGTCATCTGAAAACTAATTACAAACAGCCTAAACTTAATGTATCTTTTGCTCAGTCTTCATTAAAGCAAAATATTTCTTTGAGCAGATAACCAACACAGTTAAAATCAGTGCCAAAGTCCGAAGACTTAAAATTTCTCCATAGAAAAAGCAAATAAGAAAGCTTTTAAGCAAATAAGCTGCCTTTGATTTCACCAACTCCAAGGGCTGTTAGTTTCTGTGTGCTGTGAAAAAGTAATTAGGATAGGAGTCAGAAATAGGGAGACTGTGTAAGAAATCCAGGAGGCGATGCTTGCTCTGAAGCATTTTCCAATGTGATGTTTGGAAATTAAAAAAAGGGGAAAAAAAAAAAAGCAGCTCTGTACTGACTAGCCATCATATTTCTTTCTGTAGTGGGGGAAGGGAGGAAAGCCTGAATTCTTAATAAGGAGTAATCACTCTTTATAAGCAGGATATTTTATGCAACAGTACCTACATTTTATGCTTGAAAATTTGGTTATATCAATTACTATTAGAATATACCCTGGCTGAAGAGCATTAGGCCCTCAGAGTCATGTTTAGCATGCTAGCCATGCTCAATACGAATGGCTTAAGGTTTCACATACATACTTTCTCATTTTCTGGTTGTGTGCTTTTCAGGAGTACAGAAGCATTAGCTTCTGTACACTGAGCATAAATTATCTTTTATCTGTGAGTTTTATGGCAGTTTGTTATACAAGGTAATAGGATTTATGACCAAGAAATGAGAAGATGTCCAAGAGTTAATGAGGCCTGTCTTTTACATTATATTGAGCAGTTCAGTTTTTCCCATGCAGGATTCCAGCACTGGGATGTAGAGAAGAATTGCTACCTACACATGAAAAAGTGTTACACCAGCATATTTTTGTCAGTTACCTAACTCTTTTGAAAGATCATGTGAATACTTTGATAACCCTTTTTCTTGCATGCAGCTTTTCCTGTGAGTGCATGCCTGCCTTCCTTGTGAGAAATGATTAATAATTTAACATCATAGTCCAGCAGCTAAATACGAGCAATAGGAATTAGGAATCTCATCCCTTATTCTTGGCTCTTTATTACCATTTCATTGGAGAGAAGTAAATTGTGTAGTCTTTTGATCTCATAGTCTCCTAGTTTGTAAATTGGATACAACCCGTGTCCTTCTCTGAATGGGTACTGTGAGCCTCGTTTAGCTTTTTACAAAATGCCTTTATATCCTCAGCTCTGCACCGAGGTGGAACATAGTATTATGGTAATAGTAACAACAGGATTAATAACGCCCTTAATTAATAAGGCTGTACAGCTAATTAGTTAGGATGGTCCCAAGCACAATTTTAGTGGAAGCCAGTTATCATTCTCACAGACAGTGCCTGGGCACAGTTTAGGGTTAGCAAACATCTATGGATGTCTATGTTAAAAATATTATTAGTAGAAAAGTGGAGTTTTTTCCTACTAATAATACTTTTAACATTGGCAGTGTTTGTGTTCAGCTGAAAGATTGGCTTCCTCAAAGAAAAAGTTACAAAAATATGTATTTCTCGAAGATCAAGAAGGTTGTACATTTGTGAATTCCATAGACACTCATTCAAGTGACCTATAGGGAGCTCGAGGCACAGAGTCTTGTTGCTTTGTCAGCTGGATTAAGTTCCAACAGTGCTCTTTGAGAGCAGATACTGAACAGGTGTAAATGGGACCTTCAAGAGGCTCCAGGTCCAAATGACTCAGGTTTATTTCATGGTAATTTCTGCCTATGAAATGGTGTTGCTTCATGTTTACCAGAGAATTTCTGTGTTTTACTGGGTATCTGTGATCCAAATTTAATTCATTTTTGTCAATCACATGTTGAGTTGCGGAAGATTTGCTTGCTATCTTGTTTCTCACTGTTGCAAAAGGAAAATTTCCGTGGGATTTTCTCTCAACAGCTACATTCTTTGTAACTTAGTTCTATTCCAGAATCATCAAGTGTGTAGTATGAGATATACAAAGCTTATACAGTATCTTAGAAATAATAATTAGCTTTTGAAACACTCACATCCTTTTAAGCAGTTTATTTAGCATCAGTTGAAAGTGCAATCTGCATCAGCTTTATGACATATTTGGAATTATGTGGATTTTTCACAAAGCTTTTTGCAGAGGATGACATCTAATAGTTATGAATTACTTCTGTATAATGAAGACATATGCAAAATATATTTTTACAAGTCTCATCCTACAGCCTTTGATTAGACAAACAGATTACAACAAATTCATAAGTCAGTCATCATTGCCAAGTGAAAAAGAACAGTCTTTGCTAAATGAGTTTTTCATCTGCTCATAATTCTTAAGAAACACACTTTATGGCAGAATATGTTAATCACAGAGCTGTTTTTAAATTCACATCTTAACGGCTGTCTGCAGGAGATGATGATGTAAGGAGTCTAATTGGATTACTTATGTATATCTAAATTCTTGAGTTATCCAATTTGTTTCTGAATCAGTATCTGGTGTTTGGTCACTTTCAATGGTTCTGCTATCAAAATTTTTCAGTCTTTGTCCACAGTTTAATTAGTTGTTACAGCAGCCGATGGATGATCATCTCAGAGAATCTTGACCCAAAATAAACCTCTTCCAGTGAGGTTCCTGCTTTCTGTTGTTGCCTCTAGCTGTTGTAATATGATCTTGTTAATATGATAATATCTATTGTGCTGCTTTATGAAAAGCATGAGAAGTTTTCTGTTACAAAACTAATTTTCTTAAAGTTGGATTTTTTCCCAAACCTGTTACTTATGTTTCCTTTGAAGTTTTAATCCTTCTTTTCATTCCCACTCCTAACAAACTTCTTTCTGCAGTTCTCTGATACTTTGGGGTTTTTTTGCAATGTAACATTAATAATTTTCTGTGCCTTAAAACAATTATTCTGCAGCACAATTTGCCTGATTTATGTTAAATGATCAGCAGCAAAACATATATTGTTTGTCATTGATGTTTGGTTATTGGTAGTAGTTGATGCTTAAACTGAGAAGTGGGAAGCTAGTAAACCTTTCTCCTGTTTTGGTGATAGTGGTAAGCTGAGAAAGACCACAGCAGTATTTTCACTGGCTGTATTTTCATTTAACCTTTCTTCCTTAACTAAACAGGACAAAGCTGCAGTGTGCATGCATGTGTGTGTTCTAGTTTTCTTTGGGGTTTTTTTCCAGGTAAGACATTGATCCTATATGAGGATTTTGTAGCAAGCTAAAGAATTTCCAACCTTTTAGTGAATAGATTTTTGACCAAAAAAAGGGCATTTTAAAAGGCTGTTAATATGGATTCCAAATTTGATCAATAGAATTAAATATTTTGTACATCATTGAATAAGCTTTCTACAAGGTAACTTATTTTTGTACTTAAAAAAACATATATATATATTTAAATGCTTGTCTGTATGAAGGTTTCATAGACTGGTATTTTACAGATTGATTTTGTAGTATTTTTATGATTATTGCTGTGGTTTAAAATATTTGTCTACCACATGTCACATAGAGGGATTAATACGATGTTTTGAAGTTTAAAAGTTAACCATTAGACATAAAGGACTGAGGGGACTTAAAGGGATAATTTTGAACACTTTCTATGAGGTCACTCCCCTTACTAATTAATCATCATAAAGCAAGATCTTATTTTCTCTTTCTAGTCTTGTTTCTTCTTCTTTCCTTTTTTTTTTTGTTCTTTCTGGATTTTTCTTGGATCCCATCAACTGTTTTTCTCAGTGCATCATGATTTCTTAATTTTTTAGATTAGTGTTGTGAGAATTATTTCTGTTCAAACTTAAGCAGTCACTGCTGTCCTGAAGATTTTTCCCAGGATTTGTCTCCTCCCAGCAATTACAGTTCTATGCTATGAAGCACTAATTCATCAATGCCCTTTTGTCATTCTGTCTTCATCTATTCCTCTTGAGTCTTGCAGTATTTCCTCTTGATTCTGTAGCTGTGCACCAATGACCAGAGTGACCTTGGTTGTGTAGTACTGGGAACTACTGGGATGATGTCTACTGCAGCATGACTGTGCCTCACTCTGAAATTATTCCTGAGTTATAACTCTGTTCAGATTGATTGTGTTAGCCAAAATTTCTCGCGTCCTAGCATTCTGTGCTACTCACTAAGTGACAGAGACTCTCTGAAGGCATCTTACTGGTTTTCTTGAGGTGAATTTCACCAGAGTTTTGTAGTAAGAGCTTTCCATTTTCAGTATGAAACAGAATTCAGTGATAGTTTGGAGATATGGGATTTTTTCACTCCCTTCCTGTTATTACAGAAAGTTCTGTAGGGAATCTAACAGCTATCATAAGTCTGTATTCTGACAGAGCCTACTCTGGAAAGAAAATGAATGTCTGGAAAATATTTTGTTGCATATGATTAGAAATATAGCAAGGAAAATCAATATTATTGTTCCTAGACTGAATGTAATTGACAGTAAAAATTGAAGTGATAGTAGGTGATAAATTATTATCTGCTACAAAAACAAAAAAGTCAGAATGCTAAATACTTAGTGGTTGACTGAGCCTGAAAAGTTGATAGATTCCTTTAGAGGAAAACTTAAACATCCTTCCTGCTCACATCTGAGTACTGGCATTAGCTGAAGTTACAGAAAGTGAGCATCTGTATTCTGGCCTCAGTTATATTTGGAAATATGTTATCTCTTAAGTTCAATCCCTTTGTGAAATTGCTTAGGCTTTTCCAATCCCTTACAGTATCACTGTTAATTCTGTATCTGCCACGGCAGTGGTGTCAACTGTATGGATTTTCTACGTTTACCCTTATTGTTAAAAAGGATCAGTGCAGAAGAATGATAATGTTTAGTAGTATCTGAGGTACTGGGGAAAATGCTTTACTACCCTGATAAACAAGATTTAGCTAGAACTATTCAGCCTTGCCTTGGGAAGTGATTTACTTTGCAATTTGAATTTTATTCATGTTGGTAACAGCTGGTTACTTTGCTTCAGCACCCTCTTTCTGCTGTAACAGAACATCCCAAGAGGAGATGATCGGGGTTTGAGTAAGGAGTAAATGATAGGGAGATAAAGAGCCAGTTTGAGCTCAAGGCCAATGTTAGAATGAGAGTAAATTGTTTTAAACCAGTGATGGATAAATTTCCTTTGGAAATTAGAAAAATGTTCCTAATCATTCATCTGATGAGACCACGCAACAGCTTTCCTAAAGGAGATAATGGAGAGGAGAACAGTTAGAAACAGAGCTCACTGTGTTGATTTTGTATTCCCAATTGTATCCCCCAAAAAAGTTAATGTAAAACTTTCAAATGTTGCCAACATACGACCTTATGTAGGCATTGTGTTTCCAAATCTCCTTCATTTCCTGCTTTTTAAATTTAAAGCCTAGCATTCATGTTAGTCGTTTTGAACCATGAGTCACATAAGCCATGGTGGTCTGTGGCCAGCCTTTCAGCAGAGTGCCAGTTTGCGAATGGTTAGCATTAGTTGGAGCTCCAGCCATGGAGCCTGTTCACAAATGTAGTTCTCTTTTGCATTTTTTTTACAATATTTGTAAATTTAGGCATTACTTTTGTGTATGCTGTAAGAAATCACAGATATCCAAAGGTGGTTTAGCAATCAGGGAAGTTTTACTAGTGTGAAAGTGTATACCTTTTGACAAGTAATGTTACAAGTACAGAATAAATTTAAGCATATGGCAAAGCAGATTAATGAAATCTAAGCATGTGCTTAAGCACTTCGTTGAATTGTGGTCTGCAGATGTAAGTATAATATCTCATCTGGTGTATAATTCCAAGTTAAGATGTCTCTGCATTTTGCCATCCACATGACAGCCAGTGATGCTTCATAGGGAGTATCTGCTTTTCTGTGGTATCAACATCTGTTTCTGAATGGTTAATTTTCATTAAAAGTTCCCATCCATTGTAAATTGAATTATGGCCTTCAGTTTCAGCAATGTCAAGTACCTGAGGGAGAAGAGGGATCTACACCCAGAGGGGAATCCTTTTATTCTGATGAAGGAATAAGTGATCAGATTGGATGATAATTAGCTTGCAGCATTCTCTGCTAGTAACCACAGCCTTGACAATGGAATGTGCGATCTTCCTACCTCACAGCAACTTAAAGATCTTTAGATATATGCATCTAAAAGCTGCATTGCAGTGGATAATCTCTCTTTAGGCTCTTAATAATGAGGTCACCTTGTTCAGTCTTTTTTCAACTATGACATTCCTTTTGGGCCAGGGAAAAGAGCAAGCCTCTCTGGTAAAAAAAGGTACGTTTTTCTCCTGTTTATAACCAGCAGTGTTTCCTCAGCTGGGGGAGGAGCAGCTGAAGATCTGGAGTTGGTCTTCTGTGGCAATGGTGCCACAGGCAGTGTCTCATTAGCTGCAAGCTTGGTGAATTTCTTTAAGAAGGAGCTGCCTGTCTCCTTTACGTTAGAGGAACCTGGAAACTGGCAGTAAAATTGCTAAGGTATTCACTGTACCCAGGGTATCAGCTGAAACTTTAAAGCAGTTAAAAGAGCACCAAGGGAGGACTCAGTAAGTCTCTGAGGAGCCAGTAAATCTCTGCATGATGTCCCAGACCCTCCTGTCCATTCAGGATTGCATGGGAGTTATTTCCATGTGTTGTAGGCATGCAAGCCATTGTATGCCGCCTTAACCATGCTCACTGGTTCTTGAAATCCCATGGGGAATATGGAGAGACTGGTATATTCCCTTTGTGTGAGATGTGTGGCCACAGGCAGAACTCTTGAGCAGCAGCCTAATTTATCATAAAACAAATCCAGCTACTCTGTTGTGCCAGATAACGTATGCCACAAATGAAGGTGTTCTTCAGGACCTGTGTGGTTAAAGAAAGTAGCTCATCATCTCTCTTACACGTATTTTATCAATTTTCTGTAAGCTCAATGATATCAACTGAATTTATAATGCCATTTGTTCTGTCACTTCTTGGTCTTTCACATGTCTGACATCGATTTCCTTTCTTGCCTGTTCACAAGTGATCAGTGATATTGCAGAAGTATCAGAGCAGCATGTAATCTCCATCATAATTTATGAATAATAATACCCTTCATGAATGTCTCTTTTTTTAATTCTCTTTTGTACTCAAATCTAGTTCCAGATTACTGTACTAAATGTGTTCTGTGTCTCCTTAGAGAGGAATTATGAGGCTCCTGATTTAGAAAACAGATTTTCCAACAATAGTTTAGGAAGTTTTTTAAGTGAACACATTGAACTGTCAAGCATATTCCTAGAAAACTCTTTAAGGAAGTAAAATACTTAAGCTTTTTTTTTTGTTATTCCAAATCACCCGGGAAAGTGAATCAGTTTCAGCTAATATTTAGTGCAGTCTCTTAAAAGGCAATGAGTGGTCAGAAATAACTGTCAGCACTATGATGAGCTGACTGACATTGATAATACAATTCAGATGTGCAGCTGAGATGTTCCTCCTCCTAATTTATGCTCTTTCGTGGCAAGGACAGCAACATTCACAAGCATCAGCCCCAGTCATGGTCTTCTGATAATGAAGTGAATGTAATTGCTCATTTTTTGGCACTTGGAAACCCCTGCATAATGCTGTTTAAATCTCTCATCTTAAAAGATGGTAGGAGTTCATATTTCTGAGACAGGATGAGACAACCCCTGCAGTTCAGTGGAACCGACACCCTGCTGCTGTCTCCTCCTGGAAGCCCAGGAGTGTCTCCTGCGGAGAGCCAACATCTGGTTGCTCCCATGCAAACTTCACTTTCAGCTGGGGAAGTGAGGACAAGACCTTCTCTCCTTGAAGTTTGGCAATGTTTCTCTGTGGAACTCTGGAAATGCAGTGTGATTTTAAGGTCACTGTTTTATAATTGGACATATTTTTCCTGTCTGAGGGATAGAAATCCAATTGTAAGTAAGCTGGAGCTTACCCAAAGATGCTTTTTGACTGATTGTTTTGACAATTCCTACTTTATAGTCATCTTGGAGAGGGGGAAATGGTGGTGAAGTAAATCTCAAAATAAGCTTAGTATTCAGACATGCTTGATACAGGGGTGTACAGTTTTATACTAGAGTTGGATACTGCAGTATCTTGATTTCTTTCCTTCAGGTTATATATCTTAAATCACATTATTAGAGCTATGTGTATTCTCAACATTTTTGATCATGAGGGGCAGTTGACATGCAAAGTGTTTGGTGGAAATAGTTACTTCTAGAAGAATCCATCAGATGAGGAATAATAATGGACCTCACTTTTCATATAGGCTCTGATCCTCCATTAGTGAATGGACTGCCTCTCATGTCACATTCTTTAGGTAGATCTCAAGGTATATTACTGTTCTATTACAGAGAGATAGAGACAAAGGCATGAGGAAATGAAATTATTTGCCTGGGTACCCAAGGAGTCAATACCATACTGAAAATTGAATCCAGTTTTCCAGGAGCCTATCTCCAGTGACCTGTTGACTGGGACCTTTTGTCCCACATCTTGGTGCTTGTGACTTGATTAGGAGTGACCATTGGAGATGGTGGAGGTTTTTACTCTCTCAGCAAACTCACAAAATCTCACTTTTCTATAGCACTCAGAAATTCACCCTAACTTCCCTAGGAGAAATTGTGAAAAAGGTGGATATGTATAAATTAATTAATCTCAGTTCTTGAGAAGCATGAGGAAATTATCTCATGTCTGAATCTGAAAATGTCATGGCTTAGCTTCACTATATAGATATATATGTATATATATATATGTCTATATATATGCTGATTATTTCTAATGAGGAATATATCTAGGGGAAAAAAAAGAAAAGGAGAGCTTGTTGGGGTGTGGCAGACAATTATTAGAGATCTGTGTCTTTTAGCATTCCGCTCCTGTGCATGAGCAGTAGCACTGTTCCATCCAATAAAACATTTTTCATCTCAGCAAAATATTACAAGTTCTATTTTGATTGTCATAAGAAAAAGTTCACAGGAGACATTAGAGGATGAATGCATGTTCCCTGCTGCCTTTTTTAATGTGTTAGAGATGTGTAGGTTAGAAATGCAGAAGGGAAAGTGACTATAGCTATCACCGTCTTTCATAGGCGACTGAGCAAAAGCAAATCCTAGGATATCACATAACAGAGCTTACAGCAAGATTTGTTCTCATTCTGTGAGGTTTCTAGGAAATTCATATATCATGTCCCAGTCCAATGAGCTGTCATGAACGCAGTCTACTCAAGCATAGCAGTACGTTGCTGCTTCTTTAGTGTGTAGTCAGATAAACTTTTGTGGTTGGATGGACAGGCACATTTTCCCCCATTCTTATCTGGACTAATCTCTAACTGTTGTATAAATCCCTAAGCAAATAATTGATTCTTCCTTTCTCAGAAGAGCTGCTGACCTATGTTTTCAGAGGTCAAATTTCTTGAAAGTAGTTTAAAAATACAGAATTTGAATGCTCGTTCACCACAGGTGAACCAGCATACATTTATTTCTTTTTTTCCCTTGAAATTAGGATACTTCACAAATACATGTTAAATAAAGTATTTGAAGTGTAGTATTCAGCACAGAGGAAGAGACTGAGTACACTATAAGAAAATCTGAATCACATCTGTTTTTTTGTAGAGGCAGGGCAGAGGAAGTTTTTAAGTATTGGGTTAGATCTGTCATCTAGGCCAATTTAGGCAGTAACTTCAGAAGTGGAGGGAAAATGTGTGCACTTAATGGTCTGCAGGAGTAAAATTGGTGAAAAGATGCAAAGATAAGAGAGACGATGCAGATCTTGTAAATTGTATGTGGACTGATGAGCGCTGTGGACTTTGGACAGGCTAGGAAGGAGAGGATGCAATAGATGACATGAAGAACTAACAGATTGTGGATATGGTAATCATCTACTGGGATAAAAACATGAAGGGTTTCTTGTCCTATTGTATTGTTTGGGAAAAATATTAAGAGATGCTCATAGTCTGAATCTTAGTCATGGTAGACTAAAGGAGATAGAAGCGAACTCTAAGGTCAAAGCAGAAGTTGCTGTTGCAAGTCTCATCTGTGCCTGATCCAAGTTGTTCCTTGCACTCCACAGTTGTGGACTTCAGCAGAAGCCGCAGTAACTCTTGAGGTGACCACCAGGGTCTCAGCCATCCCAGTTGTTAACTTCAGAGAAATACTGCCCAGTCACTGTCTGAATGCACTGGCAGTTGTGCATGCATGTTGCGTGCACTTTACATAATGTTACCACAATTGCTCCTCCCTACACACACACACGCGCACACACACACACACACACACACACACACTCTCTCACATTCACTCTGTGGTGTTGACTGCTTCCACAGGCAGTGTTTATTCCTGTAAGGGACAAAATCAGGGAAGAGTGTTATTCTCTGCTTGATTTATTGAAGAAGAAGGGAGTGATTCTTAGAGATTCATTGCTTTGTTGTTTAGTTTTGATTTTATGTTAAATTAATGCAAATATTCACCAGTACACTTACAATGCACTAAATTCTGGTGAGATCTCAGTGCATGAATCATGCCCCACCCTGTATAAAAACTGTGCTGTCACTGAGTATTTGTAAAAATCATGGGTAATGTATGCTTGTGCATAGTAATTTATTCCTTAGCACCTAGTAAGGGTTACAGGGGTAACCTGTGTTCAGAAAAAGGTACTTCTTGTATGTGTCACCTTTTCTTATTGATTGTATGGACTTTCACTGAATGAACGTTTATATACCTGCTTATCGCTATTCACCTGCCTAGTACCAATAAGATTAATGGAAATACTTGAGTCATACAGAATAATCTGGGCCTCTCATTGCCAACTATGGATGAAAGGAGCAGGACTTTCTCATTAGACCTTCGTACATAAGTTGGCAGGTGCTTTGGAGACCAGGTACTGTGGCAAGTATATGGCTGGTGTGGTCGGTGGAGACATAGCAAGCTGAGGAGACAGCTGCAAAAAGACTTGGAAGGGAGTCAGAAGCAGAGGGAGGTATGCTCCAGGATGAGCATTTTTCCTGCCTGACCCCTATTTCTGCATCACAAAGCAATGAGTTTCCCAAGCCAGACACAAACAAATTCTTCCATTTCCAAGGAGAGAGGAGGCAAGGCACACCAGACTTTTCAAAATTGGGCTCTAATTGGCACTTGCCAGAGCCTTAATAGTCATTATCTGCAATTGGGTGGCACTCAAAAAGTCTGACTTCTTTTCCTTACAATTGAATCCCCCTCCTCAAAATAAGTGAGGACCAGAGTAAAAGAGAGAGCTTCTCAGAAGTAATTTCATCTCTGAGTAGCTGACATGATTTCTGTGAAGAAGTATCAGTTAAACATGATATATCATGTAATAAGTAATGAGGATAATTTGTTTTGAAGATTGTAGATCTGTGTGTGTAACTATAAATCTATCACAATTATAAAATTAGTCATGTGTGAAAAAGTAAGATTCTCTGATTGTAGGACCTTTCCTCTTCCAAAACTCCTCAAGGTTTTTCTGCTGTGTGGGTGTGTTCATACACACCTGGAGAAAATTACAGAGTTCTAAAAATTGAGAGTTAGCCAATAAAGGACATTTTGCTGAGTTTCATTACAGTCCCATAATATGTTCTCAAAAATGGAACGTGATTTTTGAAGAGGAAGTTATTAACTGTGGTGTTATAATATTATGCTCTCAGGAATATGATGGATGGAAAGAATATGCTTATAAGTAATTTGGGGAAGTATTTTGTGCCACTATTTTCTTGTTACAGGGAAGAAAAAGCAATATAATGATATTTATTGGAAATTACTTGATGTTTGTGCTGCTTAAAAAGGGTGTTTCCAATTTATGATATTAAGACAAATTAGATAAAAACTGATTGAAGTTTTAAAAAACAGCTTTCTTATAGGCAGAAGTGCAAAGATGGGTCTGTTCTTGTAAACTGTAAAGTAACAGCTAAGACACTCTCAGCCTTCTCAAAATGTCTACCTGTATGTATTTCTTAAAAGGAAAAATGAATATAACATTTGCTTTACAACAGGAATATCACAAAGACATCTGTCCTGGAAATGTATCAGCAGGA